>NC_036852.1:5700751-5701819 GCF_002910315.2 Salvelinus sp. IW2-2015
ACTACTCCAGGAGGAGCCATTCATTTAATGTGTAAATGGAGAATATAAGTGTAAGAACAAGTGTTCTATTCCCTCAGCCCAAGATCTCTCTGGATGTTAAGTAAAACAGTCCATAATGCCATTGTGTTGCACAGTAAAAAAGTTTAACTTTAGAAATATCATATTTGTAAAACAATGAGAACAAAAACAATAAAACGATTAAGATTTATTGTGGTAATCTTCCTTTTTACAGACTATATACACAAGTTAGTTACCACATGGTCCGTTTTCAGACGGACCTGTGGTGTGAGATTCCTCTTGTTTCATCGCACTGTAATGGTGACAGCTGATACAAAAATCATTCATTTRCTATGCTAAAGTAAGCATATTCTCATTGAGTTTATATTTCATCAATCTAGTTATATACCTTAACAGTGTAATTAACTGACTTAACAGTGTCTGTTTAAACACTTTGTTTCTTTAACATTAATAAACCCCAGAGTAAAGATAGAAAACAATTCCCACAAAATATAGAAAAGCTGAACACATCTTATTCTTTGAAGAGTTGACCCCAAATGAAATGGTACTTACTTTACACAAAGTGGAAAATTCATTAGTTTTACACCTTATACAGTATTGACTTGGAATCATCTTGACAACTCTTCCTCAAAACTACCAGCAGTACAGAAGAGTAAAGGATCTATGAGGGGTGATACGGGAGAGAGCGAAAAGGGTTAAAAATCTCCCTGTAGACAGTGAAACTATACATGGGTTGTCTGAAGTAGCCAGTCCCCTCTCCCTTCTAAGGCTCACAGATGACTGTCTCGACCACAAACTTGTTCTCAAAGTGGCGGATCGTCCTGCAGTTCAGGGCTTCACGCTTCTCCCTGCCTGCAAGGTACAGATGAAGGAGGACATATCAAAAATGGGCATGTAGGCCTATACAAACATCTGCTATAGCACCTGTTCATTGGCCAGAGTATAATGCTGTGTGTTCTCAGGTCCACCAAGGAATTTCACAAAATGGTTAATACATGACTATTCATCTTAAAGTGTGTGCAGTACTAACCCAGTATGGTGTGTGTGTGT
>NC_036852.1:5701919-5719535 GCF_002910315.2 Salvelinus sp. IW2-2015
CCGCCCAGGGGCATGGATGACAGGTGAGCTGACTGGGAATGGGATCTGGCAGTCCAGAAATATAACATTTATGAACAAATTAACTGAGCATTTACTGGTAGTCATAACATCATCTAGATAATCACACATGGTGCTGTGTATTTTTTTTGTAATTGCGTTTTTATCAGACTGACTTCCTCTCCCACTTCAGAGGTATTTGTTCAGATGAGTTAAAAAACACATTATGGGGTGTTAATGTTTCTTCCCATTGAGAGGATGTGTAGAGGGAAATGTATACATGACAAAAACAAGTTATTTCAATTCTAAACACTTTACACAGATGCCCCCTGTTGGCACTATATTAAACCACAGACTACAACTGAACACAATGGAGGAGGGGCATAAACCTTCCATTTTACCTACAATTTGAACCGACCTCTCTGAGATTTTACAACTGTAGGAGTTGTTCTGGCCCATTGATACTGAGCTGTCACCTCCTGCATTTCACATGACATCCTATTGCCTACTTTCTTCTCAATAGTATTGCACTACATAGGGAATATACAGTACTAATAACCAGAGTTATGAACTGGGTAGTGTGGCGTACAGCAGGTCAGGCACCAGGGGGAGACTTGTCGAGGCCTGGTAACAGATGGAGTATACATCATGAGGCGATGGCTCCATCTGCTGGACGTGCCAGGTCTCGACGGGCTCTCCAGCCAGGACTAATTGGGGCTGATTGGGAGCTGGTGAGTAATCAAGGGCGGATTGCTCACCAGCTGTGCGAGGCCCATAAAGCTGCCAGAAGGGCAGCACACAGGGAGGGTGGGGAAGAAAGGACTCCCATGTTGTTGTTGCAGAGGTAACGAGGGAGTTCAGTTTTGTGCCCGACAGGATACAGCCAGACCCGGAGCCCAGAAGACGGTATCCCGGAGAGGGTCTCATGGGAGAGACCTATCCTTTTTCTTTTGATTTATTATTTAAATAAACACCCTTAACTGAGCTAATCCTTCTCTGTCCGTGTCTGATCTGGGTAAACGTCTTGACCAAACCCCCTGGTCTGCCACAGTAGTTTGGGTCCTGGATGCTGATTGGCTAAAACAGAATTCCAGACGTGTGTATCAGATAATAATGACTCAAAATGACTTTTATATTTATGTTGGTAACCGGTTTATAACAGCAATAAGGCACCTCTGGAGTATATGGCCAATATACCACGGCTAAGGGCTGTATCCAGGGACTCCGCTTCGTGTTGTGCTTAAGAACAGCCCTTAGGCGTGGTATATTGGCCATATACCATACGTCCTTGGGCCTTATTGGTTAAATAACCCTCTGCTTTCTGTCTCCATCCCTTCCAGGAGAGAGGAGGGGGGCATGTCTGCTGCCACAGGGTCCCTGGTGACCAGCTCCACCTACTACAGTACATCTGCCCCCAAGGCTGAGCTCCTCAACAAGATGAAGGACATGCAGGAGGACGAGCTGGAGGAGCTGGAGCAAGACTCAGAGGACGAACTGGACATCGACCTGGCCAGCAAGAAGGTACAGAGACACAGCATAGTACACTGACCCTGTAAAACTGGTTTCTCCAACCCGGTTCCTGGAGAGCTATCCTCCGGTAGGTTTTTTGCTCCAACCCCAGTTGTAACTAACCTGATTCTAATCAACCAGCTAATTATTGAATCAGGTCCGCTAGATTAAGATTGGAGTGAAAACCTACAGGACAGTAGCTCTCCAGGAACAATATTGAAGAGCCCTGCTCTAAAACAACACATTTCACTGCAGCTGTCTGGTGTATGTGACAATATAACATATTATTACTGACTGTTTCATGCCATATCAATCACTGATCATCAATCCAGCTCCTGGAGAGTCACAGGACTGCAGCTTTCGTCGTAATACCCAATTCAACTGATCTTCAACACTTTGGTTAGTTGAATGTGGTTCACTGCTGAGCCAAGACAAAAACCTGCCGTTCTGCAGCTCTCCAGGACCAGGATCAAGGAATAGTGCAGACCTGCCAACATGCACGCATTTTGCTTACCAACTATGCAATTATCTGTCCATGTACATGGGTATGAGATCCAAGTTAAAAGTATGCAGAAATGAATAGGACCTGATTATACATTTGAATAAAAATAAATCCACTGAGTAAATCTAACATCCAGYTTCTCGAGCTGCAACACACAGACATGTACAAAGTTTGTGTCAAAGGACATGGAGATGAATACATCATTATTGGACGTAGCTACCCGGTGTCTGCCCCTCCTGTTTGTTGTGATGCTGAGTTTCCTGACTGTCAGCTGTACGRAAACACATGGACAAATCCCTTTTCGACTCTGTGTGTTGTGGGAAGGTAAACACTGATTGTTTCAAGCTAACGTTAGAGAACATAAGATGGACATTCAGTGGGCTCTAAAGTGCCAGCAGTTCACTCGCATTTGCTAGTGAAAGAAATTAAATCCAAATACGAAAAGTAACTGGTCGCAGTAACTGGAATGTGATGTACATTTAATTCTGCGTCCCTTTAGTTGTATTTTCCACGTAACATGACGAGGATCACGCAACCTGATAGACTGTAATTATGATCCACGTCACAAAAAACATTACAAAAGGATTGGGTTTATAAGCGCGGATATCGACTCTGTCGCACGAGCATGTTTTTGCAGCACAGTCGATAGCGCGCTGGACTTCGGGTTAGAAGGTCGAGGGTTCGAAACCTGCTCCCTGCCTTGTTTCATTACAGTATAATCAATAATAAATATTAACATCTTGGCATTAAATGGAGTCGGGAGTTTAGACGACTGCGCGATGAAAAATGAATGAGTGTCTGGTATTAGGCACCGAAACACCAGACTCTTCTAGAGAACAGCGGTCAGATTCCCTTTGCGGCAGCCTGTAGTCAGTTTGCGGTCTGTGTGATCATTTGCTTTTGTTTATTCAAAAGGATTTTGCTTTTTAGTGTTGACTAGGAACCGTGTCTAAAAAGCCACTACTTGTGAGCTGTTTGAGAAGTGACAAGAGTTCCTCCACTGTAGAGACTAAACTTAGGGGGAATGTGCTAAGAAAAACGTTATAGATAATTATCTCCATTCTACACTGTACATGTCATTTCCAAGAAGAAGGCCCGTTGTGTGTGCTTTCTAGTTACATCTTGTTAGTGACTTTTACCATATGTGTAAATGGAATGCTGTCAAGAAAGAAGGTATTTCAACCTTTTAGACTTGATTTGGTACAATTCTATAAGTGCATCAGACTCRCAAACAGCCACGCACCAGCATGGGGGGGACCCCAATTTGGCTTGTGTTATGCGCACAACTTTGAATCACCAATTTTCTGGTACTCTAAGTTGGACAGGGTTGGCAGGTCTGATAGTGCTTCAAGTACTATCCAGTATGTGAAATGGCTCTCTTGAATGTCATCTCCTTGTGTGTCCCTGTCTTTCTCCCCACAGCAAGAGCTGATTGACAGCCTGAGTAAGAAGCTGCAGGTGCTGCGCGAGGCCAGGGGGAGCCTTCAGGAGGACGTCCACGATAACAACTCTCTGGGGGACGAGGTGGAGGCCATGGTGCAGAGGGTTTGCAAGCCCAACGAGCTGGACAAGTTCAGGATGTTCGTGGGAGATCTGGACAAGGTGGTCAGTTTGCTGCTCTCCCTGTCCGGCCGACTGGCCAGGGTGGAGAACGCTCTCAACAGTCTGGAGGAAGATACCACACCAGAAGAGAAGGTAGGGGCTAGGGTGGAGGTTAAGGCAAGACATTGCTCACTCCCCACGCTACTCGTGAGGCAGGATTAGCTGGTTAACACTCATCCGCATTAGCTCAAAGCTATAGTGGTATTACAAACCAGACTAAAGGGATGTTTGCATTTACCAACTTACAATATTCATGTTCAACATTAACTGATGTGTGTACTGTAAGTTAATCAGGAAGTTGCTTGCCTGCATTTTTTTAGTATCCCTCCTACAGATCTGCCCCCTCTGTCTGCCCTCCCTCTCTCAGCGCACCCTGTCAGAGAAGAGGAAGCTGTTGATCAGACAACACGAAGACGCCAAAGAGCTCAAGGAGAACCTTGACCGGCGGGAGCGCCTGGTTTACAGCATCATGGCTGCTCACCTCAGCCACGAGAGCCTGGCAGACTACCAGCACTTTGTCAAGATGAAGTCAGCCCTCATCATCGAGCAGCGCAAGCTGGACGACAAGATCAAACTGGGAGAGGAGCAGCTGAAATGTCTGCTGGATAGTTTATTGTTGGAGCAGAGGCTGCTGTTCTGATGATTGTTAGTGCAATCCGAGATCCTTGGGACGTCCATACCTTAACCCCTACCCTAACCTTAACCCCTACCCTAACCTTAACCCCTACCCTAACCTTTCAACTTCAATCGGGTGACATCAGAGTCGGGATGTCCCAGGGGTCTCATTTAGTCTATTCCTTCTGACAAGGTGATGTGGTGTACTGACACAGATTGGCCACTAGAGAGCCTCAGAGAGGTGCTGTTGGACTTGGATATGATGGAGGATTTTCTGTGTGCTTTGTTGTAGTTGACTGACTGACTTGAAGCCTGTTACATTTCAGTTCCACAGTACAGACAGGAGCTGTMTTTCTGTGCTGAAAGAAATACCCCGTTTCTGGATTTAAAGTAGCTCCTTAGAGGAATTTGCTTCGCTAAATGTGTTTGATTCAGGGATGTTGGTGAGGCCTCATGGTAAGGCCTATGCTCTCAAATGATTCTCAAGACGAGGCGGAGCGTCTCTGTTTTATATAATGCGTGTTTGAAAGATGTATTTAGTAATTTATTGTAGCCTTTTAAATATTTACAGATGACTTGACATTTCAGGTAAACTCACCTATAAACCTACGTTGTAGTTAATTACAATACAAAAATGATATATATTCTTATTGTGAAGTATAGGTTTTATAATTAGATCATTAACAGGGTTTTTCCTCATTGGGACATTGCTGGTTTGGTTCAGAAGTCTAAAGTTATTTTCATATTTGCCAAAACAGTACTTGTCTTTCATCATATTACACACAACACTAATAGCTACAGCACAGATGTGTCTGTTTTCAACCAATCTTGTTCTCAGGCCCCACTTCCCGTACAATAGTATGGTATTCCTTGACAATGTTTATTTCTTACTCATGTGCTGGGATTGATGGTTACTGGTCTTTTTAATTCCAAAAGTATAAAAAGGTAATTAAACGTTTGAAATCAGTTCTGGGCAGCAGGTAACCTGGTTATAGAGGTGAACCAGAGAGTTGCCAGTTTCTGATAGGAAAAATCTGTCGGGTAGTGAGTTGGCATTGGAGGGTTGCTGGAATCAAATCCTAGATGCCATTGCATGCCATTTTTCCCTTGAGCAAGGCACTTAAAACCCTCCCCCACAACAACAGCTCCCTGGGTACCCAGTGTGGCAGACCCCTGCACCACTCCAAAACATGTATGTGTATTTTCAAAGGCAGTTTCCTTTTGGAGGAGTTGGGTTAAAAGCGGAAGGTGCAATTTACCAATAAATTGATCTTCAAATCAAAGACCGAAATAGCACTTTATAGTCCCATAATTCCCATGGTTAGGGACCTATCTCAACCTGACGTTGTGCCTGGGCGTCTGCCACTGTGAACACTGAAGGATTTGTATGTCCATGCTTTGTATAACCATACATACATGCATTGTACTCTCACATCAATTTGAAGACAATAAACAGTATGACTGATGGTCTTGGTATTTGTGAGCTTATTAGCCAACCTGCCAGTGGCCATAACAACAATGACTAGGTTAATAAATGGCCGGGTTTTAAGTGTGGCCTGATGTAGGATCGGTTAATTAGCCCCACCTTCCCTTTCCTCTTTCTGGTGAATAGCAATTGAAGAGTCAATCATTAACAGAGCTGTTATGACTGTGACTTTATGTAGTAGAAAATGACGAAGCGTCGGTCGTGTTTACAGTGGTATAAAAATGAATCCAGGACGATTGATGGCCGGCACACTGACTACTGGTCTGTAGCTCTCATCACTACTAACCTGTCAGAACAGAGGTAAGGTGTTGTTTGTCAGATGTCAGTTTGTATTTGATTCATCAGCACATCCTGTGTATTTTATTATCGATCTAGCATGCTTTGTCCTGCAATTACGTCATACAGTTGATTTATAAAGGCAATTTTTAGACAATTTTCTTGGGTGCTCAATGTAGACGTGGGGATTACGTTGTTTAATGACATTAGTCAAGGTTTTCTAAAAGTATACTATATGGTTTAACCCACTGTATTATATTCAATCAATGTTTTCACATACTATTATTGGTTAGGTAGTCTAGTGGTTAGACCGTTGGGCCAGTAACTGAAAGGTTGCTGGATCGAATCCCCTGATCTGACAAGGTAAAAATCTGTTCTTCTGCCCTTGAGCAAGGCAGTTAACCCACTGTTCCCCGGGCGCCGTGGATTTTGATTAAGGCAGCCCCCCGCACCTCTCTGATTGAGGGGTTGGGTTAAATGCGGAAGACACATTTCAGTTGAAGGAATTCAGTTGTACAACTGGCTAGGTATTCCCCTTCCCCTTACTGCATGTGTCTAATTTGTTCATTTGAACACCTACCTCAGTTATGACATAAATTCCCTGTTATTATCCCACATTCGTCATACTCTTACAAATGCTGATTGTGTTACATTATGGCATGCAATAAACCTGGGTCATACTACAGCCTTTGAGGTAGTTCAAATGGGGACATATAGCCTATTGACAACATCTAATTAATGTGTCCCGATCCACTGCATTTAATCCCCATTGTAATTTCCCTGTTTGTAGACTGTGTCATGGCAACAGTTGCCTCAGTCATTGTTCTCTCACTTTTTGTCTTTCCTCAAGTATGTATTGTGTTGAGGCTCTTCACATTCACAGGTGTGTTAGCTGCCTGCTCTCACCACATCCATGCTTTTTCTTACCTCTCAGAGGGAAGCAGGTGCTTTGTTTTCCATCCTAGAGACAGCAGGACCGGATCTGGGAAAGCGACAACGTATCCAAGCCTCTTCCTTAATATGAGGTGTGAGTCCGGAGTCTGAGGGTGAAAAAGAGGATCATTTAATAGATCGCTGTTCATTCAATACGGCAGCTCTCTGAGATGAGCTCTGTCTGAGATGATGGGGCTTCAGTTCATCTGATCAGAAGATGTTGTTTGTCTGTAGGCAGACTAAGAGGACTGTCGGTGGATTATCTTGGCTGTCCGTTTAAGGTGAGACTCTCAGTGTGTTGTGATATGACATACCTGGTTCACACGGCTCACCCTCAGTTCGTCAGCCTGTGGTTGAGCGTCGTGGGTTGGGTCCTTACCGCGGTGACCCTTGGACTCATCCAGTGGAGGGTCTGGCACGTGTCCGACTTCATCACCTCAGGAGAGGCCTGGGTCGGGATCTGGAGGGTGTGTTTCTATAGCCATACACTCGTGACCTCTGGGTTCAGGGTCATGTATTGTCAGAGTATGGCGCTGTCTGACTCCTTCACGCCCCCGGAGGTCGCCACGGCCCAGGTGCTCACTCTGCTAGGGCTGGTCGTGGGGTTCTGTGGGAACGCCYCCGCCGTCTACGCCCTCAGGAGCGTCTATTTCGGACAGGAGAAGCAGACGCCTATCCGCTGTGCGTTCGCGGTGGCTGGTACTCTCTGCTTGTTGTCAGCTGTGTGTTTTCTCATACCTCTCCTGTGGAACCTGAACTCAGTGGTGACCAATCAAACAATAGCGTTCCCTTCGAACTTCCACATGCCCCCTGCACCTGTGACCCAGAACCCGGGGGCAGGTATCGGGGTCGGGATCATAGGGTCGTTTATGATGATCGTCAGTGGAGTTATCTTCATCCTCTACAGGTTCCCTGTCAAGATGGGACCCAGAGTGGAGCCTTCTTGTCCAGAGGCAAGACACTTTGATGGGTCAAGTGTTGGGACATTGTCCCCTGGGTCTGTGGGACACAGTAGGGATAATCCGAGTAACTCTCAGGCCAGGGACAATCCTGCCTTCCACTTTGATGAGCACTTGTGATTTTTGTGTGAGTTGACCATATCCTATGTTGTATTTGAAGCATTGAAGTGATGTGACATAACAAAGGAATAGACGTTTGATGAAACCTATATGGTTAGTATGAGAACCCCTCAGAACAAGTGACATKAATAGCCTTCACCTGGTCAGTCTGTCGTGGAAAGAGCAGGTGTTCTTAATGTTTTGTATACTCAGTGTACACCCATTGATTCTTGAAGAATATCATTTATAAATGCATCATGAGCTTAGTTTAACTATCATTCCCCATCAGAACCCCAAATGTAAGCTTGTTTTACTCCATTGTTTGTAAAAAATGTAATTTTAAACAAACACTGTATAGCGTCATCGTGGTTAAAACTATATTTTCGGTATCATGGATGGATGGTCACTTTGTTATTGTTTGAACTGCAGATTGCACCTTTAAAATATGTCATTACATTGATCATACATTGATTCGTAACATTAGAGTAGCAGTAATTGGGAGCACACACACACACACACACACACACACACACACACACTCTCTTTTGAGGCTGTACTTGCAACACACTTGTCTTTAGTCATTGCCTTGCAATCACTCCAAAGGGAGTTTGAAAACGGATTACATTAAATATGTTTTACATTTCATATTTGTATTGCTGATGCCATTGAATGTGTTTCTTTGTAAATTATGCAAAATTTGTACTGTTGCTGTTTATTTGATCATATTGAAAATGTATTCTTCAACTTTTAAGGGCTCTTGACCAGGTACAATGTTATACACATACACAATTCAGTCAGAAATAGTTGTGATAAATCATGTGATTTAAAAGAGACAATGTTTTAATCAATACAATTTTATCACACACTGTATTTGTTTTGATGTGCAGTAGCAACAGGATTGTTCCTCAGTCTGGTTTTAGACAGTACGGCAAGGACCTCAATTATCCTCTATCCCTGACTGTGCCTTGCAGTCTGTAGAGCTCCCCCACTGACTGGTGAACTCTGGGTAGTTACTAACTGAAAATGTCCCAAGTGGCACCCTATTCCCTATATAGTGCACTACTTTGGACCAGAGACCAAATGTGGTGCACTATAAAGGGAAAAGGGTGTAATTAGGGATACATCCACTGTCTGCCCCTATTAGAACACACAGACCACATTGTTTCCTGGTAACGAGGCTTCCGTTAGCAGCCGTAAGGTGTTATCGTGTTAAAGTCAAATATGGCTCTGGCAGAAACAGTCGTAGGTGTTTTGACAGTCGCAGTCCCACAAAATCACATAATCCATTTGATTGTGCTATGGAAGAGGAGGGGATTAGATTTTTTCCCAAATTTGTTCATTCATTGCTCTCTTTTGAGGATTTTAAAGGTTTTTATTCAGGTTTTTAAAGGTTTTTATTCAGGTTTTTTACTTGCTTTGACAAGTTAAAAAAAATAATGTCCTCCTTAACTATGGTTAAAAAAATTAAGACACCAGAGGCCAAGAAGAAGTGATGTGTATTGTGAAGCCTCTATTTGAGTCATTTGGGCCCTGTACATGTGAACAGTGCAGGAGAAGAGGCTGAGACTGGCAGTGGCAGGGCAGGTGAGTCCTTGACCAGACCTCTCAAAGCAGGAGTAAGGACCATCACAGTGGGGATTGTTACTCTGGCTGAAAGTCAGAACAGTCAGATCCAGTGGACAGCACACTGTGTTGGGAGGGAAAAAAATAGCTTTGTCAGTCAGGAGTCCAACACTTTTCTTTGTCTGCAGAGGAACTCATTGAGCCGATTGGTTGTGGTCTGGCTGAAGGAGGCAGAGGCCTTTATAGTGGGCAGGACACACCCTCATCATAGGCAGAATAAGGATATTAAAGTACCTGATTGTGGGTCTAGTCTCTAGTCCAGGGCTCTCCAACCCTGTTCATGTAGGATTTTGCTCCAACCACAGTTGTAACTAACCTGATTCATCTAATCAACCAGCTAATTATTAGAATCCGGTGCGCTAGATTAAGGTTGGCGTGAAAACCTACAGGACAGTAGCTGTCCAGGAACAGGGTTAACTTGGAGAGCCCTGGACTAGTCTGTATTTAGCATAGCGTTACTACAGTATAGCTGCGTGGTATAGTGGTGTGGCTGACGTAAATCTCAGGCATTAAGATAGAAGGTTGAAAGGAGATGACAGGTTTATTGTTCTGTAGATGTTGTGTAACATGTTCTGGATTCCCCACCGTTGTGTAATCACTCGCCCTGGCATTGAAGTTCTCAGTTATTGTCCTCAGAGCATTGACTTCATTGTCTTACCTCCTCCTTATTGCCTTCAGCATAATGTTTTAGGGGGGGGGGGGGATTACGATGTTTGTTAAGACTGAACATACAGTACTATTTTTGTAATGACTCTGTAACAAACTAAAGTTGGTACGTTCCGTTGATAGTGAAGGAATAGATCGATACATCTCATTGAACTCATAGATCACCCAGAACTAACCTGTCTTAACCCGTAACAGAACCTAACTGTCCTTAAGCCCGATAACCAAACCTAACCTGTCCTTAACCCGTAACCAGAACCGATACCTGTCCTTAACGCCGTAACCAGAACCTAACCTGTCCTTAACCCGTAACCAAGAACCTAACCTGCCTTAACCGTAACAACCTAATTCTTAACCCGTAACCAGAACCTAACTGTCCTTAACCGCTAACCAGAACCTAACCGTCCTTAACCCGTAACCCAAACCTAACCGTAATAGGACCTAACCACCAGACCTAACCCTAACCGTTAATAGTGACCCTAACCACCTGACCCTAAATCATTAACCACCAAGCGATAGACATCTCCACAAGGCATTTCAACAATCTGCTGAGAAAGGAACATAACTGTATCAGCACTGTTACAACAGAGCTGTTGTGGTTGTTCTGTGACTGTGAGATTGAAGTAGGATAGAATGGTTTCGAACGTTCCTTTCATTTGTGTTTCAAAGTGACATGTGACAACAGAGCTGTTTGCTGTTTACAATATAGTGGTTGGCTCCATGTGTTTCTCTGATGTAGGACCAACCACTGCCTATGATAGAGTCAAGCGATTAGCATAGGAAGCTATAATGACTTCCATTGTGAGGGGACAACAATGGAATCTTTCAGATGTACAACATGGACACAGGAGGCGGGGGGAGCAGTCGAGGCTTTTGCAAAGCTCAGGCGGGGGTCCTCGTAATTGGAAGACCTTGGGAGAACTGTAGCAGAGCACACTCGGGAGCAAGTGTGCGTATAATACCAGGACCAAATGGCACGCCCTATTCCCTAAATAGTGCGCACTACTTTTGACAGCGCCTGCATGGCGTCCTGGTCAAAAGTAATACAACTGCATAGGGAAATAGTGGCTCATTGAAACTGGAATTAATAGCGGCATTGAAATAGAGCAGGAAGATTACTTTACGGCTGTTGGTTCCGCAGGGAAACCCTTGAGAAGGATTCATATCTGCAATGGGACTCAGCTGGGCTAAATATAATAAAGGAGAAATGATTATAAAAAATGAAGTATAAGAACCTGACGCTGCCTGAGCCAAGCTTGTGTGTAATGGGCGATGTCCAGGAAATCTGACATTCCTCACATTACGTATCATTATTATGATGTTCATTAACTACAGCTTAGCCCAGGAACCAAGACCCAAATCAGCAGGAATTAGACTTAAGCTCCGTTTCCACTGGACTTGGTCTGTCATCTCACCTTACTTAAACTCACTTCCTCATCGTTGTCTAGCAACAGTTTGAGCTTGTGTAACACAAGCAGGTGTTTTGTGATGCTTAGGAATGAATCATGGGCAGGTTTTTGTCATTTTTTTCTTTATTTGATAATATAAACTTTTTTTAATATTCAGATTTCTCCACGGTATGGATATAACTGGTGTAGGATATGTAGCCTTGTGGCACTATAATGTCTGATCAATTCAGAGTCAGAAAACCACTACAGAGCAATATACAGTATAATGTATATTGGTATATATTTGATATAATCTATGTGGTAAATCAGTAATATTGGCCTCTAACTAGAGAGAATGTATAGTGGAAATTTCAGCAGAAATGAAACAAATACAATCAGATCCTCAAATATCCATGAAGTCATTGTCTTGTCAAGTTGTTYCAAGCAAGTCCTGATATTTCACCATTTGAAACACACATTCCCAAATACTTAGTGCATTCCTCACATTAATTATTATTTTCTTTCTACAATATAATGTTATACTTTTTCTGTTTGTTCTATTTACAACTTGATTAATTATTCCTGTAATGCATTGTTGATTGAGTAACTGTGTAGAATATCAAGAAGGGATATATTTTTTATGCACTTGCTAGTGAGAAACCAGCTCTATTCAAACTGGTTTAATTTAGTTATTGGACAATAAGGATGATAGATGCTGTAAAAAATTATTGGTATTGCGATAAAATATGATATCCAAGGCAATCATTGACATTGACATACAGAATAATCAACCTTGGTCAGAATTGTAGTTTACAGTCCTTTCACAGACGATATACTGCTTGTCATCAAATTCTCTGGCACCATTGCACACTATCTCTTCCACAGTGCCAACAGTAGGCACAGCGACGTATTAGGAAGAAAATGGCAGCTTTTAAAGCTGTTGTCTCTTTGGTTCCATGAAGAATTTCTGTTTGATAAATGTACAGTAGGTGATATTTTTGCAAACATGACATGCACAAAACCCTGTTCGAGTGATTGAAATAAGTACCAGCATTCTGTCTCAATATATGGAGAAAGATTTGTCCCAGCAAGTGTACTCAATAACTATAGCTAATGTAAATAAGCATGAAAAAGCTTTAGATAAGCAGTGTTTTATTCTCCATTGATAGAGACAGGGCAGAGGCTACTGAGATTACTGTTCTCACTTCTCAATAGCTCATCAAACATATTCCATGGACCTCTTCCTATGTGGGGTATTGGTAGTGTGTACGTATGTATGTCTTCTCGGTAGCGGTATAGGCATTTGTAAGGTGCAGGGTTCCTCTTGTAGGCACACGCAGGAGGTGACCAGCAGAGAGCCAGCCACCAGGTGTAGAAACCCCGCCGTCCAGCCACAGAACAGGGCATCCCCAAACTCCCAGCGCGGCACYATGGCCGGCACGGCCTCATCGAAGAACCGCATGACCGTCAGGTGAGCGATGTAAGAGACAGGTATGAGACCCAGTATCCCTGCGACCAAGCACAATATCCCCCCCAGCATCTTCATCAATCTCTTCACCCTCAACCCCTCAGGCCCCTGGTTGCAGCTGTTGATCCAGTAGATTCCAGGAATGGCTAGCAGGAGACCCAGGAGGCCCGTGGCCACTGTTACACACATGAGGATCCGGGCTAGTTTAATGTCCGGAGGCAGGCCGAGGAGACTGTCATACGGTCTGCACTCCAGAATTCCAAGGTCCTGCACCACACACGTCTCCCACAGGCCCAGCTCGTAGCTCTCCGCGGGCAGCAGGTCGGTGGACAGGGTCAGCCAGGTGGACATGATGGTGGTGGCCAGCGAGCAGATCCAGGCACCAATAGAGAAGAGGATCCCGAGGAGTTCCAGAACGCACACCCCCGGATCCATAGTGCTGCCCACTCTGAGAGGCCACTCTCCGGCTCAGCTTAGCTCTGGCTCCCGAGTTGCCTGCTCCCCCTGTCTCTCTGTGCCACAGTCAGCTGCAGCCAGGGCTCCCGACAGCTTCTCTCTACTCCTGTCTTTCTGAACTACAGCCAGTTGAAGCGAGAGGAAGCTACGGCCAGTAGGTTCCTATCGAGGCTCAATTTGTTCAAAAGACRGTACGCCCAATTAGGGTTTACAACTACCAGCATGGGCTGGGAGGGAGTAACTTCTTCAAGCGATCAGTAGCTCACTCAAAACATGCACACATCATCTGCAGTGGAGAGGAGGAAAGTAGCGGCTTGCTGACATGTTGCCCTCCCCTTGGAGGCTCGCTTCCGCCGCTGCTTTGCTCAGTGGTCAGGAGAGAGTGACTGAGTGAGAGTCAGACGCATTGAACAACAGCATCATTCAGATCTATGGTGATGCCCATTTCCACACACACAGTCAGGAGGTTGTAGCCTACGAAGGATGCTTTTAAATTGCAGACAGGATGTTATAAAAATGCAGATTTATTTCACAAAACATACACACACACACACACAAAGGGGTGTCATGTGAGTATGTGAGGATGGGGGGATATGGGGGGACATAATGATTCTCCTCTGGAAGAATTAAGCATTTTTCAAACACCCGAAAGAACATTTCCCCCTGCAATCTAGAACCATAATCATAATGGCTAATTCTATGTCAAAAATATTTGATTTATTCATCAAGAAGGAATCAATAGGCTACATAGCTTTGCCAAATTATACCGAACAAAAATGTAATGCGTTTAAACAATTTAATCGATTTTACAAAGTTACAGTTCATATAAGGGAATTTGTCAATTCAAATAAATTCATTAGGCCCTAATCTATGGATTTCACATGACTGGGCAGGGGCGTAGACATGGATAGGCCTGGAAGGGCACAGGCCCATCCGCTTGGAAGCCAGGCCCACCCACTGGGGAGCCAGGCCGAGCCGATCAGAATGAGTTTTRCCCCACAAAGGGGCGTTATTACAGACAGAAATACTAATCAGTTTCATCAGCTGTCCGGGTGGCTGGTCTCAGACGATACCGCAGGTGAAGAAGCTGGACGCGGAGGTCCTGGGCTAGCGTGGTTACACATGGTCTGCGCTTGTGAGGCCGGTTGGACGTACTGACAATGTTTCTTAAACAACGTTGGAGGCGGTTAATGTGCCCTTTATGGGCATGACGCCACTGAACACACACAAACAGGGTGAAAATGCTATTTAAGTTTACGGAATTACTGACCGTGTCTACCTTTTAAAATAAGGCTGATGGAAATGGGAGAAGACATCCGATCCTTTGGTTGCTATATCAACTAAAAAGACAAAACAAGCTATGCTGCTGCACTCTGAATTGATCAAATACATTAAATAGCCCGTCTATTAAGTGCTATTTTAAAGAAATCAAGTGATTGTTTTAGTATACAGAGGCACTCAAAGTGGTGCATTTCTTTGATTTGGAACAATATCCGGTGATATACATTCCTTTTTCCTGTATCAGATCTCTGACATACAGAGCTTGTGACCCAAGTAGGAGGCTGAATATGCAGGCCATGTCAAGGAGAGAAGAACACACATTTTCAACACACAATAGTACACAAATAACCCTCTTTATAGAGGCGGTTTAGTGGTCTGGTGGTCTCTCTGAGTGAACAGTAGCCTACGCACAGATGAATTAACGGATAAAAAAGTGTTTTATTTCAGCCACAAGGCGTCGCCATTTCACTACTCACAATTCCACCTTCATGCGTTGACAGGMTGAGCAAATGCATTGTGGGAAGCATACATTTATGACGTCTTCTCTCTATTTTCTGAACAGGTTTGGCTGGTGACAACCTAACACAGTATCAAAATGCATTCAATATTGGTGATTATATAGCWAAGAGATATAGATGTCTTTATTTTGAGGAGTCGGGTTGTGTGAACAATGGACGGAGACGGTAAGCATGCATTTCATAGCATGTCTAATAATGACAGAATTAATAAAGGTTGACGCATATCTGGCCAAATCTTAACTTGCATTAACGTTAACATTATCGGTSTCATTACATCCATATKTACTTGCTATAGCTAGCTATGTCTAATAGCTACATGAAGGCATATGTCACTGATCAATGATTTGTAATTCAGTATTCATGCATGGCCCGCAAGTAGCTAGCCTACTCTTGTATTCTTGACTGCTCGGTAACGTTACTGTTTTCACTGCCTCTGCATGACGTAGCTACCCCCAGAGGGAAAAAAACATCACAGAATTATAGCGACCATTTATCCAAGTAAGCTGCTAATGTAGTTAGCAATAAAATGCTTGTAAGAACATAAAATAGGCCCACTGTCTGCCCAGGACTAATGTCCAAACTGAAGCTAAAACTTGGACACAGTATCACAAGGTCTGTCTGGTGATCCGAATTACAAGATCCCAAGAATTACAATTTCATACATCTCACGGGCATTATTGGCAGCATAGTGCTTCATACAGTGTTGAGAATCAGAGACCAGACTTGGCTGGGTTCGCGGTCTCTTCAACCTCTGTCTGTGTGTGTCTTTTAGAGGGGTTGGGATAAAGCAGAAGTTTATCTCCGTTGGACATGTGTGAAGGTCTTCATTAGACAATAAAAACGGACATGTGTGAAGTCCTTCTTTAGACAATAAAAACGGACATGCGTGAAGTCCTTCATTAGACAATAATAACAAAATCTTATTTTGTCTCTCTGTCCAGGGGCCAGCAGTACTGGGGCCACTCCCTCAGAGGAGATGAATGGTACTGGGAACCTGATGGACTTCCTGGATGAGCCCTTCCCTGATGTCAGCACCTACGAAGACTTCCACACCATTGACTGGCTCCGGGAGAAGTCACGTGACACAGACCGCCATAGGAAGGTGAGGGGAGCACACACCCACACCCAGCTCTACACTCTAAGCATTTTCTTCTTCATCCCCAGAGGATATAATTCTTCTTCATCCTCTTCTTCATAATTGTCATCACCATAGAAAAACTCTTGATGTCCACCTGATTATGTTAACCTGATGATCCGTTGAACCTGCCGCTGATGGTTGATTGATGGTTGTTCTAGATCACCACCAAGAGTAAGGAGTCTTACTGGGAGCTGATTAAGAGTCTTCTGGATGCCTGGTCAGGATGGGTGGTGATGCTGCTCATAGGAATGCTCACAGGTAGGAACCGCAGAGGCACCCTGCAAAAGGTCTGACCTCTTTGGTACCGCGCTAGTCTCTTGTAGTATGGCGCACATGAGATTTGCTTCTGGCTGCCGGGATTCATACTGCACACACATGACATGACACGTGGCTCTCTAACAACCAATCAAAAGCCACACAGCCAGAGTTGTGAATATTACGTGAACGCTACCATTTCAAAACATCACCTCAGGGATACCTGACCCACAGGCGTAGGGGCAAAGACTCTTACTAGAGACACAGCCAGGAAAGAGATAATAGCGCCACAAACACATACAGGAAGTAATTCAACACATACGCCCCGGCACCCTGGAGAAACAAGAACAGGTGGAATATATGGTTTAACAACCTGATACACAATCATCCACCCGCTACACAACAAACACCAAGATAAACCTCAGAAACTGAGAGGTGGTACATTTCCCCAAGCCACACCCTTTATCTAGCCACGTGACGGCTGCCGTTCGTCGGGCTAAAACGGAAACGCAGTACGGGGCTTTAAATCAAGAGGACGTCTGGTTAGCGGTTATGATCTGCTGACCTCAGAGTGACCGGTCATCAGCTCGGCCCACTTCTGCCACTGCGGACACTTGTCTCTGTCGTCGAAGGTGGTCTCGTTGGAGGTCCAGCAGCACTGCTCGTGGCTGTAGTAGAATGCAGACAGACACACCCCTTCTTTCAGATCGGTCATCCAGTCCACAGCCAGGTCGATCACTCCAGCCAGCGTCCTACACGGGAGGACACACAGCACGAGATCACAGATCACACTACGCAAGGGAACAGGCAAGCCTATCAAAAGGATTCAGACCAACGTCGGGTAACTT
>NC_036852.1:5725555-5765648 GCF_002910315.2 Salvelinus sp. IW2-2015
TGGGGGTGTTCGGGGGCCTCTGGGGAGCCCTCTTCATCCGGGGGAACATCGCCTGGTGTAGGAGGAGGAAGACCACTCTGCTGGGGAAGTACCCCGTCCTCGAGGTAACTGATTTAGCAGATAGTAGCTATTCAGAAGAATGTCTTAATGCAATGATTGTGATTTGGCCCATCTTAGTTGAATGCACTGATTGGATAAGAGCCAACCGCTAAATGACTCAAACATAATGCCAGGTTCTGCTTCTTGCTTGCTTTTTGGGATCTTTGCRGGTTTACTGTWAAGCACTTTGTGAGAACTGCTGGTGTGAACAAGGGCTTTATTAATAAACCTGATTGACTTAAGGTGATCGTGATAACGGGTATTACCGCGGTCCTGGCGTTCCCTAACCCGTACACGCGGCGCAGCACCAGCGAGCTCATCTCCGAGCTGTTCAACGACTGCGGTGCCCTGGAGTCCTCTCAGCTGTGTGACTACGTTAATAACCCCAACATGAGCCGTCCGGTGGACGACATCCCAGACCGCCCTGCTGGGCCCGGYGTCTACAGCGCTCTGTGGCAGCTGGCCCTGGCTCTAATCTTTAAGATTGTAATAACTATCTTCACCTTCGGCATGGAAGGTCATTTGCATGATTATGTCCTCTGTGTTGTCTTCAGATCACCTCTCAACCATGTGTGTTTTATGTCCTCTGTGTTGTTTCTCAGATCACCTCTCAACCATGTGTGTTATGTCCTCTGTGTTGTCTTCAGATCACCTCTCAACCATGTTGTTTGTATGTCCTCAATGTCTGTTTTATGTCCTCTGTGTTGTTGGTACCTCTCAACCATGTTGTTTATATGTCCTCTGTTTGTGTTCAGATCACCTCTCAACCATGTTTTTTATGTCCTCTGTGTTGTACTCTCAACCATGTTGTTATGTCCTCTGTGTTGTGTTCAGATCACCTCTCAACCATGTTGTTTTATGTCCTCTGTGTTGTGTCAAATCACCTCTCAACCATGTTGTTTAGTGTCCTCTGTGTTTGTTGTTTCAGATCACCTCTCAACCATGTTGTTTATGTCCTTTGTGTTGTCACCTCTCAACCATGTTGTTTTTATGTCCTCTGTTGTTGTGTTCAGATCACCTCGTCAACCATGTTGTTTTATGTCCTCTGTGTTGTGTTCAGATCACCTTCTCAACCATGTTGTTTTATGTCCTCTGTGTTGTTTCATCACCTCTCAACCATGTTGTTTTATGTCCTCTGTGTTGTACCTCTCAACCATGTTGTTTTATGTCCTCTGTGTTGTGTTCAGATCACCTCTCAACCATGTTGTTTTATGTCCTCTGTGTTGTGTTCAGATCACTCTCAACCATGTTGTTTTATGTCCTCTGTTTGTTTCAGATCCCGTCTGGGCTGTTTATCCTCCAGTATGGCTGTGGGGCCATCGCTGGGGAATCGTGGGCATCGCTGTGGAGCAGATGGCTACCATCACCACGACTGTCATCTTTAAGACTGGTGTCGCCAGGAGCCGACTGTGTTACCCCAGGTCTCTACGCTATGGTGGGCGCTGCCGCATGTCTGGGTGAGTTCATATCAGGGGTGTGTTCATTAGGCACCAAACGGAAGAAGAACAGACTGAAACGGGAGGGATTACTCTATAAATAAACACTCAGTCATCAACTTTTGTTTGTTGTTTATAGGAGGGTGACCGGATGACGTGTCCCTGGTGGTCATATGTTTGAGCTGACCGGTGGTCTGGAGTACATCGTCCCCCTCATGGCCGCAGCCGTCACCAGTAAGTGGGTAGCGGACGCCTTTGGGAAGGAGGGTACTACGAGTCCCAATCCAACTCAACGGCTACCCCTCTGGACGTCAGGGACGAGTTCACGCACAGGTAATGGAATACATATAGGAACTTTGTCATTCCTCCTCCTCAGGGAGGAACTCACCCCTCCCCTAGTCCAAGTCTAACCCTGCAGAGTCAACCCCTTCTCAAGGGTGTTTACCAGACACATATAAGCATAGTCCTGAACTAAAATATATTCAATGATTCTCCATTGACATGCTTTTGCTCCAGGAGTTGGATTAATCTGTTTGTCTGGAAACAGACCCTAAGAATTCCCATATGTGATCCGTACACAGGACCCTGGCCACGGATGGATGCGTCCAGGCGCAGTGAGCCCCCCTGGCCGTGTTGACCAGGACAGCACCACGGTGGAGGACGTGGAGACGCTCATCAAGGACACCGACTACAACGGCTTCCCTGTGGTCGTGTCCCGAGAGTCAGACGCCTCATTGGCTTCGTCCAGCGCAGGGAACTCACTGTGGCCATCAGTAAGACATTAAGCCTGGCTCCCGCGCACACACACACACACACACACACACACACACACACACACACACACACACACACACACACACACACACACACCACACACACACACACACACACACACACACACACATTTTAAATACTTTATTCAAATCCACAAATCACATTACAATCAAGAAGGATTCAGATATTTCGAAGGTCTTGGATGCATAGACACTTAAGGATACAACAAGCACCTTCTTCATACAGCTAGGATGCCCATAACAGCTGAAAGAGAACAGTACCTTGCTAATTGCTTTGCTCAAGTCTTAGGCGGGCCTGCAATCTGAAGGCCATGTACTGTAAGCCTATGTAACATGGCCGAGGCTGCCAAATATCAGTGCTACCCGACTTGCACTCATATCCAAGGCTGTACAAGCGTGATATGAGGGGCTTGTATTTGAGAAGCTTTTTGGCAAAGGTCCACTCCATCCAACAATCAAATGAGTAACCCACTTCCAAAATGACCTCTCTCTGGTCTCCCTCTACGACGTCAATATCTGACGTGCTAAAAGTCCTGGTTCCGTTTAACAAAATAGTGGGACTGTACCATTAGGTTGTTTTCACCGTGAAATTAAAACCCATCAGCATGTGTTGAACAATACTGTATTTAATGTGTCGGTTGATTATTATCTGTCGGGTCTGAGGAGCCACAGCTGATATTTCTCCCTCTCAGAGACMGCCCGTCAGAAGCAGGACGGGGTGGTGAGCAGCTCCGTGGTCTACTTCACGGAGGACAATCCCCAGGTGGCCGAGGCCTGCGACCCCCAGCCCCTGAAGCTACGGCGCATCCTCAACCTCAGCCCCTTCACCGTCACGGACCACACCCCCATGGAGACCGTGGTGGACATCTTCAGAAAGCTGGGCCTCCGACAGTGTCTGGTCACCAGAAGCGGGTGAGTCTGTCGTCAGTCAATTAACCAATACAGTCCAGGGCTCCGGTTTCCRGATAGCGATGGAATTTAGGCTAACTACTGTTTCAACAACGGCTRTTTCCTACGACGGCCGAAGYTGTAACGTGCGTTTCCCGAAACACCACGCGGACAGACCGTTCGCTAAATGCGCTGTTGATGCATGTGGCGATAATAACAGGATCGAAAGAAAGACCGCTCTCGGATCAGCGTTCTCCCTTTCAAATTTTACCTTAACGTCAGAATTATTCCACGATCCTGACGACAGATCAGCTCCTATGAGATATTATCACCTATGGCTACAACTATTGAAGCGTCTAATTCTAATGCTTGCTCTTTAACAATGCTCTTAATCAAGTGCAGCTATAGTAACCACGGTTTTGGGAAACAGCTCGGAGATTTAAGTATGCTCCTAATGAAGATTCTAACAATAAACCCCCCCCGTCTCTCTAGGCGTCTGTTGGGCATCATCACTAAGAAGGATGTCCTCCGTCACATGGCCCAGATGATGAACCAGGACCCAGAATCCATCATGTTTAACTAGTGGCCCAAGAAGAAGAAGAAGCTTTATTATCCCAAGGACCTCTCTGCCCCTCCCCTCCCTCAGATTGTAAATAGTCAAACGCTACTGTAACCRGTAATGAAGAAGAGTCGCTCCTCAAATACAGGCCCCCGGTGMTTAGAATGTAGGGATGGAGAAKGAGGGGTGAAGAAAGAGGGGGATCAGGACTAAGATGGATAAATGAAGGGTGTGTGGGCCAGGATGGAAGGATGAATAAAGAGGGGTGTAAGGACAAGGAAGGAAGATAAAAGAAGAGGGTGTGAGGACCAGGAAAGGAGGACCAAGAGGGAGGGGTGGAGGAATAGGGGTGTGAGGACCAGGAGGGAGAGATGAAGGGAGAGAGGTGCCAATCATGGCAAGGAGGGAAGCACCTTATGTCTGGGATGATGAGTTGTTTTAGTTTGATGTGCCGCTGACGCCATATTTCTGTTTTCAGTGCCGCTTCAACGCCTGCTGTAACTGACTTCAGTCTAAGTAGCCAATGTTAAGTTGGTGGCCCTTAGAACCCATTGTTCCCAGGGTATATTTCACATGTTGATGTTACTTTGACATTTGCGGCTTCTCAAATGTTTCTGAATATTGAACTGTAATAACATAGTTTTAACACTGGTACWGTATGTATTTGCTAGAAGACAGCATATAATGTCAATTGATTTAATTTATCCAGACTTTTTTTTTTTGCGATGAAGAATGCACTTTGGAAGAAAAATAGCTGAACCAGAAAGAGCCACCAAGTCCAATGTTTTTCTTGTTACTTTATAGTTCTCACTCCATGCTGTCCCTCACCAGTTTCATAGGTTTTGTTTTAATATGCTGAGGGAATGTAATTGTGGAAAATAACTGTGGAAATATTGAACCTGCCTCACTTTGTTTTTTTTTGTTTAATTTGATACATATCAGTCCAGACAAGAGCCACAGTGGTTGTGTGGATTTAGCCACACTAGGTTCTCCTTCTTTGTCTTTTCATACTGAAAGATAATTCCATATTTATTAATKTTTTTTCAAATCCATCCATCCATTGTTACTACTGTATTGAGAAACTATCGATTGTCATTATCTCGAGCAATTGAACACTACTGTAGTCGTTTTATATGTATTATTCTAATATGAGCTGTTGTTCAACATTGCTGTAACTTGGAACTGGTACAGAAAACTGATATTTGCACTTTTGTTGGTGTTTGTAAATAACGTCTAAGTGATGCACAATATATACTATTTGCAATGTACACGGTTCTGACATTAAATAAAAGGGGCGTTGTGTCAACAAGAATGAGATGTTATTTATGTAATTGTATTATAACATAGATACAAAGTTTAAGACATAATTCAATTGCAGGCATATGATACTCATCACATGCTAGTAATATCTGTCATATGTGATGTTGAAACACAAGGAACCATGTGGAAAAGGAATAATTGAGGGTTGCTATAATATTATTTTGAGGTTCTACTGACAAACAGGTTATGATCACATTATTTTAAAAAGGATGACCAAGTTCTAAGATAAGGTCATCCCATAATAGCCTGCGTTTGACACCTGCAKTGTTTTAAAATTCAAAGGCTAGTTCTACAAAGTGAAATAGGGTTATTTACACAGTGTTTTATTATTACATGTTTTATTATAAAACAAGACAAACTATTTGAGATACAAAACAACACACTGTACAAACTCTTTAATTGTCAGTGTTTACTGTTTTGCAATAAAATATTTGAAAGTGAGAGTGAMCTTTCAGTAATAGACAGCAGAGGGCACTGTTGGCGTGCAAACAAGCTACAAATGTATGACATTCATTGGAAACTTACTGTAAACCAAATAGCTAACGTAGCTAGCAGAATATTTTTTTAAGTAACTGTTGCTAGCTAGATGATGTCATCACACATTGGATCGAGCTAGCTAGCAGGCTACATAACGTTTGRTGTGAGTACTGTACTTGGCTCCACGCATACAGTACGTGCGGGTTCATCGTCTGSTAACTTACTAGTAGTACTGCTGGAAGTCCAGTGTCCTGGCTCTTGATTTTTTCCGAACGAATCTGAACTGAGACGAGCGGCTGGATGCAGATGATTGGTAATTGMCTAACTAGCTAGTTAATAATCCCTTGATAAATTATTGACGAGAATTGCCTAATTCTAGTGTAAATGAATTGACCGCTGATATTTGTTAGCATAATTTCAGTGTTTGCTGGTAGCTGCTAGAGACAGTTAYKCAACGGAAGCTGGCTAGCTGGAGGYGACAGTGAACCKGCTTGGCGTGCTAACTAGCMASTKGCTAGTTAGCTTCATCTAGCTAGTTAACGTCAGCTACGTTTGCTCTCCTTGATTCAGTGTTGGTTTATAACGTTAGCTGCATTTCATCTAACGTTAGCTAGCTAACTATTTAACAGTAATGTTTTCACTAGCTAGATAGTTATTTGTCTTTATAGCAAATAATTCGTCATATTTCAAGTTAGCTAGCTATCCGTTTTGTTTAGCACAAAAGCTATCTAGCTAGCTATCTAATTTACTAAGCTAGCCAGCTAGCTTGGCTAAACCAATAACACTAGCRAGCYACTTATACAACATGTGCAGTAGCTAGCTAACTAGCTAGGTAACTAAAGTTAACTAAGTAAATTGTGTATCGATGCTTCAATAAACATGGGGCTTTATTGCTGTGTAACGTTAATGTGTAATTCTCAGTTCAGTAGTCCAGCTAAATACTATTGTTATTAACTAGCTACTAATTGTTACACTGACTGTAATTACACTGTGTTGCTTAGTTTGTGTTACAATGAGGCCTATTGTTTGGAGTACTTGTTATAWTAATTCTGTATCCCCTTGGGATTTTAGGTCCACAAGAAAGCGAAGAATTACTGAAGAATGAAGTACAATCATTTCAGCAATCCTCTTCTTCATCCTCAGTCCTCTTGTCCACGACTGATCATATTTGTAGTTTGATCTGGAACACGAGTGACCTAAAACCTCTGGACAGTTCCTGACTGGACTGCTGTTATCTCTGCATTTTCGCCTTCCCCGTGATTTCATCTCCACAGCATACCCTTGAAATAAAGGGTCAACTTTTTGGGATAAACATTACKCACTTTCTGGGATATAGGAAAGTGTGTAATATCTCTGGGATATAGGCCTACACTACAGTTGAGATCTTCTCTGTGAGCAGACTAGGCCTATATATTTTTCCTTGTCTCGTGATATTGTGGTGTTAAACCTTTGGTGAGACACTATGGAGTGGAATATGGAYTACTGTATGGAGCAGGTTATGCAGAAGGACCTGGGTCGGAGACTACAGGTGGGCCAAGACATCATAGACTCCATCCTGGACAAGGACAAGTCCCAGGACCTGGAGCAGGACCAGACCATGCTGGACAGAATGGTGGATGGTGTCGCTACCAACTGGGTCAACTCCAGCAATTTCAAGGTATGGGATACCATAGGATGGAACTGTCACAGGCAGCCAAAAACMTGCCACAATAACCATAAGGTGAAAGGTACTGGTGTAACACAAGTATAGGAAAGAATCTGTCATTCACTGGGACATAGTTCTGCAAGGGTGTGTGAGACTGTCACCAGGGGGGAGAATATAACCTACAGGTCCTGTGGCTTCAAACTTCACACAAAGGCTCGTTGTGCACAATATTAGGTGAATTGCTTTATAGGCCTTCATGTGTACTGCAGTGATGAGCTGACCAGTTGAGAACAAGTTCTCATTTACAACTGCGACCTGGCCAAGATAAATCAAAGCAGTGCAACACAAACAACAAAACAGAGTTACACATGGAATAAACAAGCGTACAGTCAATAACACAATAMAAATAAATAAGTCTATATACAGTGTGTGCAAATGGCGTGAGGAGGTAAGGCAATAAATAGGCAAATTAACACTGGAGTGATAGATGTGCAGATGATTATGTGCAAGTAGAAATACTGGTGTGCAAAAGAGCAGAAAAGTAAATAATAATAAAAAAAAAACTATATGGGGATGAGGTAGGTAGATTGGATGGGCTATGTACAGCTGCAGCGATCGGTTAGCTGCTCAGATAGCTGATGTTTAAAGTTAAGAGGGAAATATAAGTCTCCAGCTTCAGCGATTTTTGCAATTCGTTCAGGTCATTGGCAGCAGAGAACTGGAAGMACAGGTGGCCAAAGRAGGTGTTGGCTTTGTGGATGACCAGTGAGATATACCTGCTGGAGCGCGTGCTARGGGTGGYTGTTGTTATCGTGACCAGTGAGCTGAGATAAGGTGGAGCTTTACCTAGCAAAGACTTAGGGAGGACCTGGAGCCAGTGGGTCTGGCGACGAATATGTAGCGAGGGCCAGCCGACGAGAGCATGCAGGTCGCAGTGGTGGGTGGTATATGGGGCTTTGGTGACAAAACGGCTGGCACTGTGATAGACTGCATCCAGTTTGCTGAGTAGAGTGTTGGAGGCTATTTTGTAAATGACCAGTGGGTTAGCTCCTGACGGCCGTTGATGGCWGCTCACTACCATGGGGCTTTTAATAGCTGGTTGTCATAAAGAACAGTGCAGAATGAGGTGGATGGACTCTAAACCACTTGGTGTTTGATCCCTGTGTATCCTAGTACTCTGTTAATTAACTCTGTTAACAGAGTAGATCTCACCTTGCCAGTCCTAGAAAAGATGTGATTGTGATACATCAGATGTAGCCTAAGCCTAGCTAGCCTACATGTCCAGCACCCCACAACATTACATCACCCACCCATTCTTTCACTATTAGGTCTTTAGCCTCAGTACAGGTACAAACACAAGATGAAGGCTGAGCAGTAAGGAATTCATTATTCACCAAGGGGATGGTTATCTGTTTGGTGGCCTGAATCCTTTGTGTTTGATCTGTATCCACTAGAGACAGTAATACCCTAGGGACATTTCCTGTAAACTCTAGCTAACTACACAATCACTGCACTGCTGAAAGGCCATAGTATAATATGGGACTCTAATGTTATCAGCAGAGCAGACAATTCGGCCCCCTACCCAAGCTTTAGGCTATTATCCTAGCTGATACAATTCCCCAGACTGTTTATGACAGCTATTCCAACTCCACAAATGTCTAGCCGGACTGTCAGTGGTCAGAGTCTCTAACTGCTTCTTCCATTGAGGTGGCGGAGCGGGACACTGTCGACAGTATCACAGCTTGTTTTTGTCGAGCTCTGATGTTGAGTAATCTGTCGACTGAGCTCAAGCGAGGGGTTCGCTGCTTTGATTTGTCTGTGCTTTCAGGCTGGAGCTGACCTCTGAACTCTGTGTGTGATGAAGGGAGAAGCCATGGCAACACACACACACACGCACTCACACGCATAGAAAACAGCTTACCTCTCGCAGCAAATCAGAACGCTGCACCCTGTGCTGCTCTAGAAACGGTGTCCCCTCCAATCAGAGTGATTGCTCAGAGAGAGCAGTACAGTAATGGGGACATGGACTCCCACGGCGATAGTGGTGAGCTTATTTTACAAACTATCATTAGGCTACCCCAGATAAGACCCAGTTTGTCTGGTTTCTATCTACCTGGGCTGGCCCCCACAAGTAGAGGGGAGGAGAATGCCACATATGAATGGCTAGGAATCAATGAATAGGCTAAACCCCTACGTGAAGAATGATCAGGATTTAGTTGATTTTCTCTTTTTGCTAGCTTCTGTCATTACCCTACTAGTAAAGACCAGTTAGTTTTTACCATCAGCGCTGGAAGTGCTGTGTTTTTGTTTCAGCATCAGATGGGAGTAGGTTGAAAGCTGTTGATGAAGAAGGAAGGCAGGCCTAGTCAAACACTGCAGGACTTTCAGAGGGAGGGGGCACTGCAGCAGGCTCACAGCTCTAGACAGCGGTTGACAACCTGTTCTGAAATGGTGTGTTTTTGTGTTCTGTCACTTCTGCATAGTCTTCAGCAATTAAAGCTATTTACACAGACACCTTTTTTGATATGAATTTGTATTTACAACCAGCAATAAGTTGTATGTGCATTGTGAAATTATCTACTAGGGGACATGAGACAGCAGGAAACTGTTGAGAACTTGTTCTCTTTCTACAAATATAAACCCTGGGGTTCCAAAAATTGCACCATAGCCCAAGCAAGAAGCTCAGGTGATGCTAAGGTGTTGATTATGGTGTTAACAGGGATATTCTCACTACACGTTCATTGAGTGTCCTATGCCCCCTCAAGACAAGGGTAAATACCTTATTTAGTTCCAGCCAAGACCTAATCAAATCTCAAAGTGGTTTCCAACATGGTTAGTATTTTATTTTCTACTGTAGTCCTACAGCAGCATCCGTAGGTTGTTACAATATTTATTATTTGTGTTTGAGGGTTTCCTTTGCTTTTAACATTTTATAAAGGGAACAAAATCAAGATTTATCACATTACCCACAATCCTTTGCAARGGAGCTTGTATTTCAAAGGATGATTTTTTTATTTTATGCATTCTTCTCTCAAAATGTCTAACATTTATGCTTTTGTTGAATGGCCTATGTTATTAAGATAAAAATGTAAGTATGAATTTTTATTTTATTTTGATCTTCATTCTTAGGTGGCTTTGTTGGGAATGGACATACTGACAGCTTTAGTAACAAGACTACAGGAACGGTTTAGGACACAGATTGGAACTGGTAAGCTATCCCTYGCAATTGTATGCATTACAACACATCTTTATGATTAATCGTTTTCTTGAGTCCTTGTCACCTTGAGTTGTTGTCACATAATGAATATCTTTGTCCTTGCCTTCTCCCTCCCGTTAGTTTTGCCAAGTTTGATAGATCGACTAGGCGACTCAAAGGACCAAGTCAGAGACCAGGACCAAGCTCTTCTGCTAAAGATCATGGACCAAGCTGCTAACCCACAGGTAATGTCAGCACGTACTGTAGACTCACCTACGTGTTAGTATAGAAAATAAACCGTTTCATTATTTTTTAAAAACGGACTACAATAAATGTATTTATTTGCAGTATGTATGGGACCGAATGTTAGGAGGATTCAAACACAAGAACAATAGGACCAGGGAGAGTGTCTGCATTTGCCTTATCGCCACGTTAAATGTGTAAGTTCATAATAGCCAGMAATGGTTTAAACTTACTATTTCATCTGTTTTGTCTTACAATGTGTAATTTAAATTTAAAAAAATAAAAAAACTTTTTTTTTTCTCCTTACAGATATGGAGCTCAAGGCTTGACCCTCAGCAAAATTGTCCCCCACATATGTAATCTTTTAGGAGACCCTACAAGCCAGGTATAGTTACATTATTTTAGGCTATTACACTATACMGAACAAAAATATAAACGCAACAATTTTAACGATTTTACTCAGTTACAGTTCATATAAGGAAATCAGTKAATTTATATAAGTTCATTAGGCTTTAATCTATGGATTTCACATGACTGGGAAGAGGTTCAGCCATGGGTGGGCCTGGGAGGCAATAGGCCCACCCACTTGGGAGCCAATCAGAATTAGTTTTTCCCCACAAAACAGCTTTAATACAGACAAATACTCCTCAGTTTCATCAGCTGTCCGGGTGGCTGGTCTCAGACAATCCCGCAGGTGAAGAAGCCCGTATATGGAGTTCCTGGGCTGGTGTGGTAACATGCGGTCTGCGGTTTTGAGGCCGGTTGGACATACTGCCAAATTCTCTAAAATTATATTTGAGGCGGCTTATAGTAGAGAAATTCACATTTAATTCTCTGGCAACAGCTTTGGTGGACATTCCCACAGTCAGCATGTCAATTGCGCGCTCCTGTGGCATTGTGTTGTGTTACAAAAGTGAACATTTTAGAGTGGCCTTTTATTAACAGGGATGTAAACAAATTTGTGCACACAATTTGAGAGAAATATGCTTTTTGTGCATATGGAAAAATTCTGGGATATTTTATTTCAGCTCATGAAACATGGGACCAACACTTTACATGTTGCGTTTATATTTTTGTTCAGTGTACATTGTGGTGTTAAACTGAATTTGACTTTGACAACAGTATTATTGGTGTTTTAGAACTCTCTGGTGGTTGACCTTTGCGCTGTCTCCTGTCATCACGCACTTCAACAGTATTTCCCACTTCCTYTCGGGAACCGGAAGCTGTGTCCATGGACCTCTCTTCCTGTACTGATATAGTGCCAGCCATCTTTTATCATTGTCAGTTTCATATGCACAACTAAATTGACTATTACAGTCAATAAGAGAGGATCTCTTTCTTTTTTACATCTAATTTTATGTTCAATCCAGACAAATGATTATGTCCGCAGTCGAGCGGTTAGTGGGCAGACAGATGAGTGAAGCCGTGTTAATCTGCCCTGTTTTATTTCCTGACACACAGGTGCGAGACGGGGCCATGAACTGTCTTGTTGAAATCTACAGACATGTCGGGGAGAGGGTGCGGATGGACCTGGGGAAAAAAGGACTGCCACAGTCACGGTACCTTCATCCTCTGTTGTATATCCGATACCAAGGCTTTCTGTTGAAGTGCAATCACCACGACCCAGTTCTCTGGGATCTCCAGGGAGCCCGACTGTCTGCTTTTAGGCTTGCGCCRCGTCATAAWTGTATGATGARGCCTTTAAAACAATATACCGTCTTTTGTCTTTCCAGGTTGAATGTCATTTTCAGTAAATTTGATGAAGTTCAAAGAACAGGGAACATGATCCTGTCCCCTGTCTCAGGTAAGCACGGTACTTCCTTTGCTCTCACTGTTGTACTTTCCCTCTGTCCAGCAACACATGGAAATATTCATCCCTTTCCATTGAGCTTTGTTATATTGAAACGTTCTGGTGTAGTGCAAGCAGTGCACCGGGATTATGACTATGCTTATGGAGTTGATGGGGGATCCCATATCAATAAAGCATCTGAGTATGATTGCTGATCTAGGATCCGTTTTGGCTTTTAGATCACAATGCATCAAATTATACACAGCCGCTATCTTCATTTGATCACCGTTGTTGCAGAGAATGTTCCTGCCCAGCATGAAATGCAACTTATAGTGTATTTGAGGTTTAGAAAGGCTTCTAAAGTTTGTAATTTGCCCTAATGGAAAAATTGATCAACACCTACGAACATTTCTATGAGTTATAATGCACATAGTAATTCACATTTCCTGTTGCTGCAGGGTTATTTTCCTGCTGTGTGAAACTGGTCAAATTAAGATGAGATGTATGTACAGGCGGGGACCTGATCCTAGATCAGCACTCCTACTCTGAGACGCTTTYTGGATACAGAACCTGGGCTCAGATCACTCAGAGCTGGACAGAAAACCAACAACAGAGGAACCAGTTCTGTGTGCAGGCTCTTTCAGAAGAGAACAGTTAGTATGCATTGAGCAGTCTCTCTGCAGCAATGCAGGGCTGCAGGCAGGGGGTCAGATTCTCCTTTCAGCTGCTCTCTATTGGACATGTTCTTGGTATTCTGCACACGGAGTAGGGCCTTACGCTGACGCAGCAGTATTGAAGCAGGACCGACTGATATCGGAGCTGTGTGTCTTTGTTGCTGCGGCCGTCTCATTTTCCTCTCCTCAGGCCTGTTAAGTCTGGGACATAAAGGGTGTAATTGCTGTGGTCGCGAGGCTTCACTTTCATCACAAGAGTTCACCCTGTAGAGATTAGACTGGAGCTGCTGTAATCTCTGCTTTCATTTAGTAGGCTGAACGACTTCATATCCAACCTGAGCAAATTGGCCAAAGCAAAGTGTCATGCTAGTTCTTTTATGGTAATGCCTCAATGACGTCATTGCCCGACATCTCATTGGAGTTTTCTATTCACCTAGTGGGCCAAAGAAAGGGGAAAACCCTTTGCTGTTAACACAGTTTTTCCCCCCCTGTTCGGCTCGAAGGTTAACCAGGCATAAAGGCAATGCCTTGGCCTTGCCTCTAACACACCAGATACTTCAAAGGGCTCCCTCTCCTGTGCAGCTGACAGCTCATGAATGTCAACTGTCCAGGCAAGTGGAAAGAACCTCTCTCTCTCTCTGCCCAGGAATCCTATGTCCTATTCATTTGGTACCAACCCGATTGAAACAGGGAGGTATTACATCTGAATTTGCCCAATGAGAAACACTCGTTTTCATTTTTTGTACGGCATAGCCCTAATACTGGATTTGTATCTGGGCTATGGGGCTGACGAAGGGAAAGGGAGAGACAGAGAGGATTAGCCTAGGAAGAGGTAGCAACACCAGGGACTCTGCTGCAGGCTCTTATTTTGGAGAAMAGAGTGGTGTCATTTTGTCATCCGTGCAGTCACAAGACCTAGCTAGAGGGGAGGGGAAGGAGTAGCCTGGAGTACGGTAGGTAGACACAATAGAGAAGAGGCAGACCTACGGCAGTGTTTGTCCTTGTTGCTCACTGTTACTTAGCTCTGTTTAGTGTGTGGAATCAACAGCTCTGCTATGACCACAGGAGAAGGTATGGATCACTTTTCTCTCTACAAAGGCTGTTTATAGCTACTGCATAGGTAGATTAGCTGTAGTCGTGTTTGCATTGGGATTATTAGCCTATGTTATGACTGAATATGGTGTTTACAGGTGTCCTCCATAGGTAAATGAAAGGAAGCGATGTTGGTGAGAAGTGCAGGAGATTTCATACAGGATGTGTCTCTTTCTTTCATTTCTTCTAAAGGAAATAGTTTGGGCTATTTATGTTACTGTGTTTGACATTGTACTAAGATGATGTTAGCTTGGTTCGTTTTAACTCATATTCCTCCCCTTTGGAGAACTTGGACACATGTTTTGGTCAGAAGAAAGAGAGGAGGACTGACTGTTACTTCCTGTCTACTTCCTCATCACTTCCTTGTTGCCAGTAGKCAGTCAATTAAGGTGCCCACTGTGCTCTGTGAATAGCCCTCCGCCCAGTACACTTGTGACGCACAAATTGTGAATTGGGGGCACTGAATGACTGGCAGAGGTYCCTTCTGTCTGTAGGGTAGAGTTACAGCTAGGTAGTGCTTTTATAGTATTTAGTCTTTTTTGGTATTTTATTAGGCTCCACAATTAGCTACAGGCAAACCTGCAGCTACTCTTCCCGGGGTCCACACAAACATAAAACATGACATAGTATAGAACATTAACAGACAATTACAGCTGAACTACAGAACTACATTAAACAACATATTACATAACATTAATAGACAGGTACAGAACTAAATAAATGAAAATACATTACAATCCATAGCATTAATAAACATGAAGTACATACATACATTTATAGTAAGACTACACACTTTCATGTTGTTATGTCTAAGCAATCCATGCAACATGTACTCCTTATAACAGCTACYCTGCAGTCATCCGTTTGTTTCTTACTGTTACAATTGCAGGTTCTGATCCTAATCTCACAGAACCAGTTGTTCTGCAAACACCAARGAGAATCTCACATTAGGAGCCACCCGTGTCCTTGGTCCTCCCTTTTGAAGTCAATACTATTCGTTATAATAATGTGATTCATAGATTCTCCTGAATGCAAGTGCTCCGAAAACGACAATGGAAATGCGACAATTCCTCCAGCTAAGGCTTCGGCCACAGTTCTTCACCCCAGCAACTGTGCCGTTCAYCTCTTAAATGAGCTACAGACGGAGATTCCTCCCCGTTAAAGGCTTCAATTGAATCCTTCACCTCAGCCACRGTGTTGGAGTTTTCTCCAGCTGAAGTCTCAATGGAATCCTTCACTTTAGCTACGTACTTTACCTACCTTTTAGAGATCCATCACTCCAGTCCGTTCAATAAATTGGAACAGAGTCGTCCGACGGGCTTCATCTACCTCATTCGCCTTGTCAGGTGCATCGAAATGAACTAAACCCCTTTGCCGTGTTAGTCTACCGCCCGTAAAGGCTTAGCTAAGGTTTAGTGCGTGGCCTTTGGACTTATTCATCAATTTAACAAAGTCCCCTTGATATGGAGTTTCCTCCTGTTCTCATAAACTTGTTTWGCATGTCCATTTTCATTCCCGCACCACACTCACACCCAGTTCCACCAGTCACACACACAATAAGAATACGCTCTCGTAAAACTCTACTGACTGACGTCAGTAAGCTGACCAGGCTATCATGTCGTTTGGAGCAGTACATTCTTACTCTACTGAGGCTTTGCTTACAAATGCTTTCTCTGAGCGTGCACTGTTATCTTGAGACCGAGGACACATCCTAGCTTTAACTTGAACCCACACACCAAGTGTGCTTGCGAGGGAGATGCTACAACTCATTTCCAGCAATATTGCCCATCTGTCTGTGTGGTGCGCATGTTTGTCTATCACTTTGTGTGTAGCCAGTTGATGTGATGACCGTCTTGTGTGTTGACYGAAATACTTTCCCCAAAACCATCTCAATTAAATGTTATATACAAAGTAGGCTTACCTGGCAGAATTCTATCATTTGTATCGTATTATTTGTTCTTTTCAAACTTTTCCATGAAATGAGAAGCAGGAGRGCAGAATTGTCAATAGACCGGCACATTCGTCACTCGCTAGATGTGCAATTAAAGGGCCAGATGCGCAATTAAAGGGAATTGCACTCCAAAAAATATTTTTGGGTTTTCTTCCAGACCTAAAAYAAAATGTCTTCGGATGTGATTTAACCAATGACATTCAGACTCAGAACATCTAATTCCGTTGTTTCTCTATGAACAATTAGATTTTRGAGAGTGAAAAACAAAACAAAATCTAAAACCAGGGAGAATACAAATAAAAAATCTAATTTTATGAAGATATCAAAATACTTAAACTTACAGGCAAAATACCTGCTGTTAACTTTAAAATTATCGGAATGAATTATCCAAAGAGATTGTAAAGAAGATTTTCTTAGTTGTTTATTAACCATTATTTTACCAGGTATATTGACAGAAAACAGTGCGTAACTTTCTCTTGTACAGTATGGAACGGCGAAGAGTTGCAGGGGAGAGGAKAATAGAAGAATGTTCCTATTTGAAAGCTAGAAWWWWTMTMTAGCTCGTGACATGTTTCATTTTTTACAAGTYGCTCTCATGTTAGAAAAGGTGTGGAGACGCCTGATCTAGAGCTTAAGGAATGATTTGTACTGAAATACTATGCTCTTAGATATATTCAGAACTAGTTTATTTGTTGGCCATCCATTCTGAAACTAACTTCAACTCTTTGTTTAGAGTTGCAGTGATTTCACTAGCTTGTTTAAGGCTAGTGGTAAATCATTAGTAAAAACAGTAACGGGCCAAGACAGAATTGCAGTTTTTCTGTTTCTATTAGATTGCCATATACTTGCTCAAAAGCAGAGGCCATAACACATATGTTTTTCCGCTAACAGATTATGGTCAATAATATCAAAGGCTGCACTGAAATTGGTCTGCTGTTAGAACCAGAAAAGGATGGTTTACCGTTCTTGGGAAGCGGAATGACTTTAGCTTCCTTCCAGGTCTGAGGGGGGAGGGGGGGGAATTCTCCAAGCTCATATTGTAGATATGAGAAATAGGAGCTGCAACATATTCTATCCTCAGTAGCTTTCCATCTAAATTGTCAATACCAGGTGGTTGCTCATTATTAACATTACTGGCCAGCAACAATTTGTTCACCTCTTCCACGCTAACTTTATGATTTAAAAAAACAAAACAAATGAAATGTTAATTTACGTTGCTTTTCTTTCATAACAATGGAGATCTAACCAGAGTGAAGAGAGTCCATGTATGCATGGGWTTGGTTATGTGCACATGTAGGCCCATTTAACATTCATTCATTCAGGCCACACGCGGATGGATTGTTTTGACGCTGGCTTCGTTTCACTCCTATTTGTCTAGTTGATTGTGAGAAGTGACTCCTGAAATGTGTGTGTTTCCCTTGCAGAAATTGCATTCATGTTTGAAACGAATGGGGCTGTTGAATTATGCTGCTCCTGTGTTGTCCGGTGCTTGAGTAGCTCGTTCCCCGGTGAGAAAGTCTCTCTGTGAGAGGAATGGCTGGTTTGTGTTCAAGGTATCGGATGGTGAAGTGGAAGAGCTAGCTGTGTGTTGATAGTCGGTGTCCTCCGGTACCGTGGAGAATAATGGAGCCTTTTCCTCAGAGGTACTGTAGGTTGAAATCCACAGTATCACTTTCAGGTTGAAGCTGTTGTTGCTCTCTTCTCAAACAACTGGTGCATTTATCAGGGGGCACTGCCATCTAGTGGAGGAATTAGTGAACGTCTGGTTTGCGTGACATTACTGCATTATAAAGTAGGTCTCATGTGCTTATGATTCATTGCTGATTTTGTTGTATTCTTTTAGGATGCACTCATGCATATTGACCTGGAACCATAGGTTATGTGTCTAAAATTGTCTATTCTAACACTCTTGTCTATGTTCTTTAAAGAGACAGGATGTTTTGTATTCAGACCAGTTGTACTGGGGTTTTTCTGCATAGAAAAGTATTGGGCAGTGCGCCTAAGTGTTTTTTTCCGGATGGAAGAACGTTTTCAGTGTAAACTTAATGGGTGTAAAACTAACAATCACGTAAATAAAAGCTAGAGAGTCAGGGAAAATCCCAAATTTTTTAAATTGAGTATTTTTGACATGGCATGGGGCCCTCATTGATTTTGTTATAACGTTTGAGTCACTCAGATAGCATAAGCCATGGCAAAATAATTGCAGGAAATTTGCTGTAAAAAGCTTCTGAAGTTTTTGGACTGTGACTGCACTATTGGCCACTCCCATGGCCACTCCCATGGCCACTCCCATGGCCACTCCCACCAACTAAGGCCCTTTTTTTTGTTTTTTTTAATCCAGAAAAAACGCAGTCTTTATTTACAATGCAAACACTGCATCCTGAACCTAAACTATACCCTCTCTGCTGGCTTCGAAGCCAGCATTTGCATGCAGCTCATCCTGTACCCGCGAATTTCCCTCCGTTTTTGCTCTGCTGTCTGTGCTGACAAATTGCACATCTGTTAAGATAAATTATCTTGAAGGACAGAGAATAACCGCCTGTAGATGGAGTGTGATATTCCCCCATGTCTCTCTCATCACTCACCAGTGATYGCGCTAGGCTCACTGACCTGTTAAGTTTGAATTCACCGCTCATCACTTTCTGTCTGACTCCTCCCACTCCCAGGCTGYGTGTCATATCATGGTGATAGAGAGGGTGTGTCCTTGCCTCCTCTCCCCCCTGTGGGAGGTGGAGCTGTCCATCTGCTTTCTCTGTCGTCCCTGCTCTARGGGCTCACTGTGCTCAGTAGGGAGGGGCACCTAGCATCACAGCACAGRAAGCGCTTGTGTGTTACTGGGAGAGAGTGTGAACTGTGCAGCAGGAMGGCAGCCAWAYCCTGAGCCWCGGGTGCTCACGCASCAGKGAGGMGAGAGTGTAGCTGMRACTGCTAYCTGCCTGCAGCGAGGGAGCTAGCTGGGAGACCTGTGGAGACGGGAGACTATGAGGAGGGGGTCTGGACTGGACTGTCTGTCGACATGCTGAGGAAACTCGTCTGCAGGAAGATCTGTGCCTGTAAGCTCTGCTTCTCTTTCTTCTTGACACGTGGTGGGGGGTGGGGGTGGAGGAGAGACCCATTGTATTAATATTAATGAGCGCCGTGGAGGAATGTGGGTCAGGTCAAAAGTGTGGGAGGGAGTCACCTGTCACTAAGATGAAGACATTTTCAGCTGAGGAGCGACAGACCGGAGAGGACAGCTGGGTACAGAGTACGCACTATAAAGACTGAAAGCTCAGATAATCTGAAGGCTATCAGTAACAATGTCTGGATTGTATGAGCTACCCTCATCACAACTGGTATTGATGACAGRGGTGTGCTCAGAGCTGGGTTTTATATGAGGCTGGTTTATTCGAGGCTCGCCTTGTTGTGATATTGACAGCGTGCCTCGTTTTAATATTGCAATGGGGGAGAGAAACAATGTGAGGTAGATGGCACATAACCGATGTGATGTGTTGGTGTGCTGCCSCTGTGTTGCGTGGACCTCTGAATAATGCACGGGGTTGTGTTTCATTGATCGCTGGTCTGGCAGACTACTCTGCTCCCTCCGGGCCGACTGACCGGGACTGACGTGTTCAGTACACTACCGTTTAAGGGGGGTGGGGGTAGTCACTTCACTTCCACAGCATGAGGGTGCAACCACCGGTTACCGGAATCAGACCGAGACAATTACCTACAGAATGAACTCTGATGACCCCTCCCCCCAATGTGTGTTTGTGTAAATGCCAAAAGGTTATGCAGGCTGCTGTGTTGTTGTAGGAGAGGATGGGATTGAGCACATGGTGCTGATATAAAACGTTCTTAGTTTGTTTAGTACAGTCAGRATTCAAATTGTGCCAGACTGTAAATAACTTGAATCCTCTGTTTTGCCTTCCCTRCCAGATAAGAACTATGATGATGATGATTCGGTGGACGGGGGGCGGTCCTCCTCTTCTAAGGGCCCGTCGTCAGGGAAGAAGGCAGTGAGCATGGGGTCGTTCCGTAGGCCCAGCTCTGCTTCCAGCACCAAATCAACAGGTGAGACGCCCCTTCCTGTTCGCACCAGCAGAGAGTGTTTAAGTGATGTTACGTCGAGCCATGTGTATTTTAACATTGTCATTTGTTCTTTCTTCTACCACAGTATTCCTTTCATTTGCTTCCTCGAGAATCCTTGTGTCTGTGTGCGTGCGTCTGTCTGTGTGCGTGCATTGTTTATGTTTTTTAGACATGATGACTGGATTATCTAGATAAGCCTTTATTTGGCAATGGGTAATAACAGGGCTCTGCGGTGCAACCATTTTGCTCACGTATGCACATGGAATTTTCWTTTAGGAGCCCCACTGCGCCTAGAAAAATGAATGATTCTAGCTTTAATATCTGAAAGTACTTTTCATTGTGCTCCTAAATTTGTTTGTGTGCGCAATTTTTTTTCAACTTTTTGTAAAAAAGGTCAGCGTAGAGACTTGAATAATGACCTCTGTCCAGGAATTTGAATGGAAGATAATTCACTGTGGAGCTGGTCCTGCTATCTATAACAAGAAGTGGTCCTCTATAACCCAGTCACTGTGAGAGTTCTAGTGTCTATAACAGAGATAAGTGTCTCTATAACCCAGTCACTGTGGAGCTGTCTAGAGTCTATAACAGAGATAGTGTCTCTATAACCCAGTCCACTGTGGAGCTGTCTAGTGTCCTATAACAGAGATAGTGTCTCTATACCCAGTCACTGTGGAAGCTGTCTAGTGTCTATAACAGAGATAGTGTCTCTATAACCCCAGTCACTGTGGAGCTGTCAGTGTCTATAACAGAGATAGTGTCTCTATAACCCAGTCACTGTGGAGCTTGTCTAGTGTCTATAACAGAGATAGTGTCTCTATAATCACAGTCACTGTGTAAGCGTCTAGCTATTATAACAGAGATAGTGTCTCTATAAACCCAGTCACTGTGGAGCTGTCTAGTGTCTATAAACAGAGATAAGTGTCTCTTAACCCAGTCACTGGTGGAGCTTGTCTAGTGTCTATAACAAGAGATAATAGTGTCTCTAATACCCAGTCCACTGTGGAGCTGTCTAGTGTCTATAACAGAGATAGTGTCTCTATAACCCAGTCACTTGGAAGCTGTCTAGTGTTCTATAACAGAGATAGTGTCTCTATAACCCAGTCACTGTGGAGTTGTCTAGTGTCTATAACAGAGATAGTGTTTCATAACCCAGTCACTGTGGAGCTGTCTAGTGTCTATAACAGAAGATAGTGTCTCTATAACCCAGTCACTGTGGAGTTGTCTAGGGTCTATAACAGAGATAGTGTCTCTATAACCCAGTCACTGTGGAGTGTCTAGTGTCTATAACAGAGATAGTGTCTCTATACCCAGTCACTGTGGAGCTGTCTAAGTGTCTATCTGTACCCTTGTGGGAACAGTGCAGATGTTGAGAGATTTTGTAAGGAACCGAGAAACAGAATACAGATTGATAGAAACATGGGATAATGAGAATTGAGCGTGATATACCCTGCATGAACTCCATAAGGCTGCAGCCAATCCAAGTTTAACATTTGTGTGAATAATTGCCTACTTGAATAGCTTCCTGGTAAAGTTAACAATTCGACCTGGTGTCCCTCTGCTTATATCAGGGAGAGATGGTCCTAGRGCGGCTGCTGCAGGGGCTGTGGATGAGGAGGACTTCATCCGTGCCTTCGAGGAAGTGTCCACTATGGAAGTATGTGTTCACTTTCATCACAATATCAAAACTCATTCCGCGCTATCCTCGCTTGGGCACGTGAAACAGGCCCTATGTTACAAGTCGTATATTAAACACATTAGGAATGTGCTTCCTCTTAAGTGGTTCTTCTTCTTCTTCTCCTCCTCTCAGCTTTTCTCTAACAGGGAAATGGAGGACGCCATGACCAAGATCAGAGAGGTGCTGGCCGACGACAAACGAGACTGGGAGCACAGAGTCACTGCGGTAAGAGACGACCATCCAATCGGCCCTCACCTCCAGATGACTTCATCACACTGGCTACATTCCAGTATCCACGCTAGCGTACCACTTGACMCAAKGTATTGGCCATGCATTCCAAGTGTGGATGTTTGGATTGTAGCCAGTGACCATTAAGTGGCTGTTCTATTAATCGGCCACGTCTATCATTTGATTGGAAGTGTGACGTTGATTGACGGTCTTCTTCTTCTCTAGTTGAAGAAGATGCGTTCTCTGCTCCTGGCGGGAGCGGTGGACTTTGACGGTTTCTCCCAGCAGCTGCGTCTCACGGAGGCAGCCTTCAAGATGTCCGCTAAAGACCTGCGCTCTCAGGTGGTCAGAGAGGCCTGTATCACTCTGGGGTAAGGAGACCTCTCGTCCTATTCTCTTCCTCACGGTATCAATTCAAAATCAAACAAGCTTTATTTAATGTTACCAAAGCCATACTATAATTACGTTATGCAATAAAAATAAAAAAAATGAAACTTAAAAGAATTTTAGGAATATTCCCCCCCCCTCTTTATTGTACACCCCCCATCAGTATAAAATAAGATGGTGTTGATATCATAATAACTTGTGTCCGTATGGTCCCTCTATCCTGCAGCCACCTGTCCTACATCCTGGGGAACAGGTTTGACCACTGTGCAGAGTCCATCATGCCCACTCTCCTAACCCTGGTCTCTAACTCGGCCAAGGTCATGGCKACATCCGGCATCGCTGTCATACGACTCATCATCAGGGTGAGTGAGCCATAAAGTTATTCACATTTTGAATGAAGTTGAGTTGAGCTGGGTGGTTCAGATGAGTGTCAGTCAGACAAAATGGTCATGAGGCTAGCCTTTCTTTSTTTGGAACGCTAACACACATTTTTCCTTCCCGAGGGCTGCGAATGACATTCCACTGCATTCCTATGTGGGCGTTCCTTGTTGGTGGTTGCTTTGCGATTTGTTCTCCAAAGATGCCTTGTGTGTTCCTCACACTTCTKTACTAGAACAGCTAGTAACGTAAGGAGTGTAAACTGGACCTGTGACATGACGATGCCTATATTTCTGTCCTCTCTCTGTCTTCCAGCATACACACTACCCTCGTCTCATTCCTATCGTGACCAGCAGCTGCCTGTCGAAATCTGTGGCCGTAAGAAGGTAAACAAACAAAYAAATAGCCTCAGGAAGTCTTATCCCTGATCGCACTCCAGCTGAGCGTCTGTTTATTTTCCCTGACAGTCTTCTTGTTCTATTTCCAGGCGCTGTTTTGAGTTTTTGGACCTCTTGCTGCAGGAGTGGCAGACCAGCTCTCTAGAGAGGTACGTTTTAACGYCTGCTACTAGACAGGCCTATAGACTCATACTTAGTTGTCCCCCCTCCTCAACAACTCAATATTGTATTGCCGTGTTGTAGATAGSTACTGTACTGTAAACCTTTTTTTCTAGCTACTGTCCAGTGAGTTTGTGATGAGCCCGTCCAGGTAATATGAAACAACGTTGTTGTCAGTGAGTGGCTCCTCATCTCAGCAGTTTCCATGGCAATGCCAGGGAGGGATATCTATCCCATWAAAGCACACTGTGCTTCATCATTGATGTGAAACCAAATCTCTGACCGGGATGTCAGGGGAGCTCTCGGGTCCCCTTCTCATTGATTTGCCTTGCGTCCCAAATGGCACCCTATTCCCTGTATAGTGCACTACTTTTGACCAGAGCCCTGTTGGCCCTMGTCGAAAGCAGTGCACTATATAGGGAATAGGGTGCCATAGGGCTCTGGACAAAAGTAGTGCACTATATAGGGAATAGTGTTGGTATTTGGGACGTAACCGTAGCTTTTTATGTTGCGGTGGTTTTGGTGGAGAGGYGGGTATTGGGATGCTGCATGCAGGGAGAATGAKGCTTTGTGTTCCTACTCTTCTTMATCCCTCACAGGAATGTAGCTGTTCTGACAGAGACCATCAAGAAAGGAGTCCATGATGCAGACTCCGAGGCCCGATCAGTGGCCAGGAAGTAAGTCACTCTCGCACTATGTCGGACGTGCGCGAACCATGTTTCTATTTGAAAATGCGAGTTCGCCAACATCGCATGTTGTCACGGTAACAACTTTTCCGCCACGTTTGATATTTTGTCTGCCAACCTGAAACGTTGCCCCGTTGACGACAGGCTGTCTCACTGTRTCTGGGCCTTTGTCCTCTCTGTTGTGTTGTACAGGTGCTACTGGACGTTCCACGGCCACTTCAGCCGGGAGGCGGAGCAGCTGTTCCAGGCTCTAGAGTCGTCCTATCAGAAGGCTCTCCAGTCCCACATGAAGAGTTCTGACAGCATCCTGTCCCTCCCTGCCTCAGACCGCTCCTCCTCCTCCTCYCAGGAGAGCCTCAAGTGAGACGCTCCACCCTTTCTATCCTTCTCCCCCTCTGTCTTCCTGTCTCCTTCTTTCTCGCCACGTCTCTCTTGCTTGGCCCCCTTTCTGTCTTTCTCTCTCATTTTCTGTCTCTCTGTCTCCTTATGTCTCTTTCTTTCAGTTTTTTCTCTCTCTAGTAGAGAGTTTCTCTTTCTGTCTCAGTTTCTCTCTCCCTCTCGGCCTGTCTGTGATATGAGAAGTAGTAGTATTGAAGGAGTATTGATCTTAGTTAGTCAGATGAATCACTGTCTATCTCTCTCTGTCTCCACAGCCGCCCTCAGTCTGCCAAGAGCTCCATGGGAAACACCGTGACCAGGAGTAAGGACACTGGCATTACATGACTTGCATTACTACCACAGACATTACTACCTCAGACATTACTACCTCAGACATTACTACCACAGACATTACTACCTCAGACATTACTACCTCAGACATTACTACCACAGACATTACTACCACAGACATTACTACCTCAGACATTACTACCACAGACATTACTACCACAGACATTACTACCTCAGACATTACTACTGCACACTGGAGGAAATATCTCAGATCTCTTCTATCGATTAAATGATCCACAGCTCTGGATATAATCAGACACCAGAAGACATATTTTTCATATAGATGTCGGTCATGATTTTTCAAGCACAGCAACAATGTCCGTGACATCCACTGTTTGAAATCTATCCAGTGTCCCTGCACATTGTAAATATAGTATTGGAACTGACCCTGTATGTAGTGTCTTACTTTCTGGGGTRCTTCTTGTTTTGGTTCTACCTTGTGATATTTGTAGTACTACATTGATGTTGATCACTGCATTGTTGGGTTTGGAGTTTGCAAGAAAGGCATTTCACTGTACTTGTGCGCGTGACGTTACGACTTGAAACGTGAGTTTGGTTAATAACTGTTAACTTTCCCTCTTTTCTCGCCCTCTCTTCCCTCTGACTTTATGAAATGCGTTTGGGTAGAGAGCTTGGCTGATAACCGTTGTTCCTCTCTTCTCCCTCTCTGTTTCCTCTCCTCCCTCCCTCCCTCTCTTCCCTTCACTCCTCTCCCTGAAGCGAAAGCGGCTCCCTCCAGAGGTCCCTCCACCCCGGGCTCTCTCCAGCGTTCCCGTAGCGACGTGGACGTGAACGCCGCTGCCACCACTAGTGCCAAGTCCAGGATGACTCCCGTGCCCGGCTCGCCCGCCCCCTTCAGCGCTGCCTCGGCTCTGCCACCCGGCTCCTACGCCTCTCTAGGTGAGCCAAAAACATGTGTTCTGTCTCTGTGTGTGTTCTAATTAAGCAGTAAGGTCCGAGGGGGGTGTGGTATATGGCCAATATACCACTGCTAAGGGCTGTTCTTATGTGAACCTGGATACAGCCCTTAGCCGTGGTATATTGGCCATATATCACAAACCCCGGAGGTGCCTTATTGCTATTATAAACTGGTTACCAATGGAATTAGAACAGTGAAAATAAATGTTTCGTCATACCCGTGGTATACGGTCTGATGTACCACGGCTGTCAGCCAATCAGCATTCAGGGCTCGAACCATCCCGTTTATAATACTATTTCTATGAGCCTCATAACCTCACAGACGCTTTTACTGACTACGAGGGATATAGGACCATAGCATGGAGATTTAACCCTCATTTCTATTTGACTTTTTAAATATGATGATTAAAATACATCTTAAGYCCTTTCCAAATTCTTGTAACCCCCCCCTCAGTCTTCCATATGGGGATTATCCTGCTAACTTCTGCTAACCTRTCTCCTGGACTTTCCTCCTCTTGTTTTTTGCCCTTAGACAACACACCTGGTAACATTAGACCAGTGGGTAAGATGAGATGGKTAACTGTGTGTTTGTGTGGGAGCTGGAGGACTTCATCCAGATTTCTCTGTCCCCTTTTTGGTCTGTGTAATGTACTGCACCATGTTTACAGTGGTCGTCTTTGTGGTGTGCTACATCATTGAATTACGGGGCTCATCTGTGGAACTCTGCATGGACTGTCTGCATGGTAGAACTACGTCGAACTGGGTCATCAGGACTGGGGTTCGTAGCCAGAGAGAGGAGACCGAGACATTGATTGTGTCCACAAATAGACCTGTCCAACTCACGTGACTGTAAAGACAGGCAGCCTCAGTGTCTGTCGGGTTATTGACCTTTATCATTGCCTGTTTAACTGTAATTTCAGGAAGTCGTTTTGTGCTGTACTCTCCTTTTCCCCMGAATGATCCATTGTCCTACCTAGAACAGACTACTGGAGTATACTTGTTGTGAATCATGTTTCTATATTTGTYTCTGTTGTTGTGAGGGAATATGTTGAGATGAAACATTTTGATAGAGGATGAGACATTTGTGACTTGAGATTTCTCGAACCAGCTTCATCGAGATTTGAGTGCATGTGTCTGTTGTAATGGCTGGTAGCAACCTGCAAGTATAGACTTAGCGAGTGTGTCTCTGTTTCTGTGTATGAAGTCTCTGACTGTAGGTGATGAGGGCTGGTGCCGCCGAGCTGGGTGTGTCTGCGGTTGAATGGATCCGTGCCCACGTGAAGTTTAAGTCTGTTTTTCTCCCTCCCCGACCTCTCTCTCTATCACTGTCTCTCTCTCGCTCTCTCTCTTCCAGGCCGTGTGCGTACCAGGAGAACGAGTTCGGGGAGCGGCGTGAGTGCGAGTCCCTCTGTCATAGACAGTAGGGGGAGGAGTCGAGCCAAAATGGTGTCAGTGTCTCAACGTGAGTATCTTCCCCCGATATATGTGCATCATGCCGGAATTAAAAAATACACACCGTTTCTAGATCAGTGTTTCTTGATCCTGGTCCTCGGGACCCAAAGGTGCACATATTTTGTTTTTTGCCCTGCACTACACACCTGATTCCACTAATCAAGTCATCCAACTTTTAATCAGGGCAAAAACAAATATGTGCACCTTTGGGACCCCAGGATCAAGAAACACTGATTTGGAGCAATTGCTTGACATTTTTACCACCTTTTCGACATTGTCTGGGTATACATTCTCCTCCCTTTATAAATACACCATGCTATGTCGTGTTGCAGCTGGCAGTCGTTCTGGCTCCCCTGGTCGTCTCCTGAGCCATACATACGGCAGGATCTCCAGGGCCACTGGAGGGACAACGCCCGCAGAAAGGAGGCCTAAAGTCCCCCGCAGCCATGGCTGCAGCCGAGACACCAGTCCAGACAGATCAGGCCTGGGTAAGGACCAGGAAGGACAACACACACAGACACACGGAAGACAGAAAACAGACCCTCTACAGCTGTACTCCTCCTCTCCAACCTCTCTGCTCTCTGAACCACCTAATCTCCTGTCTGTCACTGAATGCATCCTTGTCTTCTCCTCTCCTCTGTCCTGGCTAACTCAACTCCTCCTTTACTCCGCTGAGCTCTCTCTCTCTTAGTGTGTTGGACTCTCTCTCTCGCTGTGTGTTATAAAGCTCTTTCTTCCTCCTGCTGCTCTCTCTCGCTGTGTGTCCCCCACCCCCTCTCACCACCACTATGCTAGCGAGGAGTCGTATCCCCCGGCCCAGCATGAGTCAGGGCTGCAGCAGGGACACCTCTAGGGAGAGCAGCCGAGACACCAGCCCCGCTCGGGGATTCTCTCCTCTGGGTGAGTACAGTATAGTAACGTGCCCAGCCCAGAGACCATAGCCACCATGCCCCTCAATGCCTGGTTGCCGGGGGCCTGAACCCTGACTAGCCCTATCTAGAGTAGAACACAAAGGCCATCATCAAACCACAAGAAAACCAACCGAAACGAACCTCTTCTGCTTCCATCTTCTGCATGCCTTTTACTTGTGTCTTTCAAATTTCCCCTTTCACTCCTGAGTGACAATAACATTTTCCTCAACAACCATTTTTTTTACTAATCATGCCAGAGTCATTGATGACATGGCACGGGATGAGTTGACGCTAAACTTGTGTCCGCTGTCAGCTTATAGACTTGCTATCAGAGCCTTTGTGTCCAATGCCGGGATGCCTCTCAACATTCTTGGCGCTAATGTTTGCATGAAGCCAGTTAGCGTTGTCACATGGTAGAATGCCTCCTCCTCAGGTTGACAGTCATGTACTGTATGAGTTGAAGAAGATACTCTTTTTAAAGGTGTGTCTAACTTCACTTCCTGGTCACACTTTATTTGGATAGTCTGGGTTTTCCATCTGTAGATCTATAGATGGTCATACTATCTATTGATAAGRAACTGGTTGCTAAGGTTACGGTTAGATTTAGAATAAGCGTTAGGGTAAGGGTTAAGTTTAGGGTTAGGATAAGTATAAGGTTAGGGTTAGTAGATGGACTATCCAAATAAAGTATCACCCCACTCCCTCCCGTGTTCCTCCTCTAGCGTCCAGACGTGTCTCCCGCTCCACCAGTGCTCTCCACTCGGCTGAGTCTGTGGGCCACTCAGGTGACCTGTCCTGCATGTCTCTATTAGACCAGACAAATGGCATGTCAGTGTTCCATGGTGCAGTTCACCTCAATCACCCACAGAGGGCGACGGAGAGCTGAGCATCCTCCTTATTTCAGTTTGGATGCGTCTTATTTTTCAAGTCAATCTGTGTTATTTTGTTTCACTCTTTTTTTGTTAGTACACGTTTGTTTTTATTAGTCCTTATACTGTGCTGTAAAATAACACTTAATTTCATCATATTATTATTTTGTGCTATACACTGTATCTTCTCTTGAGTTTCTCATGACCTGCTGATGTAATTTTGCTTCATTTATTTTCCCCCCATGACTTTTACTCCCCATTTAGTTTATAGGTCGACTGCTTTTCCTTTGTAGTACTGTATTACTGTGCTCCTATAATACTACAATACTATTCTAAAAGTATTATTATATCTCGTGTTTCCTCCAGAGCGTCTAGGTCTGGCCCACCAGGCCCGTATCTCAGCTTCTGTCAACGCCATGAGGATCCTCAACACTGGGACCGAGGTGGAGGCAGCTGTAGCCGACGCCCTGTTACTAGGAGACGCCAGGAACAACAAGGTCGATGTTTACCTCGTCACGTGCGACTTAGATTCTCTATCCTCTTTACCATCTGAACCATAGCGTATGCTGATCATAATAGCTTTGACGGCCTTTTCTCTTGGGGGGACATTTTGTTGGATTTACGTCTATGTTGACTCTTATTTGCCTCTCGAATGTAGTCTTATGGCAGCTTGTTGAACAGGAAGCGTCATTGATTTCTCTTCACTCGGTGGCATGACTTAGTGAGTACGCTGTATATTTACCCGCACGACTATTTGACCTCTTGACCCTTGACCCCTCCAGCGGCGGCCAGTCAGACGGCGGTACGAGTCCCCGGGGATCTACTCAGACGACGACGCTAACAGCGACGCCAGCAGCGCCTGCTCTGAGCTCTCGTATGGCTCGCGGAACGGCGGCCCGCCCCACTACATGAGACAGACGGAGGACGTGGCCGAGGTGCTGAACCACTGTGCCAGTTCCAACTGGTCTGAGAGGAAGGAGGGGCTGCTGGGACTACAGAACCTGCTCGTTAGCCAGAGAATTCTCAGGTGGGATAGAGACCATCTATTTTTTGTTTTTGAACTTTTGTAATGTGATGCATTTGAGGCCGTCACCGAGACAACCGTCCTCTAGATAAAAATCTGTCTGAAACCCAAAGGTGTTGCACGATTGATCGCCTTACTTTTTCCCCCGCTCGTGTGTCGCAGTCGTGTGGAGCTGAAGAGATTGTGTGAGATCTTCACAAGGATGTTTGCTGACCCACACAGCAAGGTGAGCCCACAATAGAACCCCCCCATGTCTGATAGAACCTGTGTTCTGACGTGAAGCTAATGTAGTTACTGTACTAACTAACTGTCTGTTTTTATGTCGCATGGTGGTCTTTGCGGTGGACTTGTAACATCAGCGAGTAAGTGCTTTTGTTTTTGTCCSTCACCTTTTTAATAGTAATGCAATCGAATCCGACTATTCAGATAGTTGATTGATGAATTATTGTTGTTCTGTATGTTGTCCTACTGTAATAATCATTAACAGTGATGTAAATACCTATAGCCTATTATTGAGTGACTGACTGGGTGGTCACTGTGTCTGATCTCAGGTGTTCAGCATGTTTCTGGAGACCCTGGTAGACTTCATCACCCTGCACAGAGAGGACGTGCAGGACTGGCTGTTTGTCCTGCTCACCCAGCTGCTGAAGAAGATGGGAGCTGACCTCCTGGGTTCCGTACAGGCCAAGGTTCAGAAGGCTCTGGACGTCACCAGGTCAGAACTAAAGCTCTGTCTCTGTTCCCGTTCTCACACAGGTCTCCCCCCCCCCCATGTTTTCTGAGCCAAAAAATAAGAATTCAAAAAATATATAAATTTTTTGCATTTTCATTGTTCAAATTAAACACCAGGAAATCAGGTCCAGCTGATTTTAATTTTGTAAATCTGTTCCCAAGTATTTCCACGCATAATAGAGAGACACATGATGGTATACAAATGTAAGCAAGGTTTGAAATGATGATGTTTTAGTCAAATATTATATCTGTTTGGTCTTGCGGTTGATTTGCAGTCTACAAATGATTTGTAATTATGTACCGGCCCCCCGAAAATCCACTCAGCAAAAGAAAATCGTCCCGTGCCTGAATCTAGATGATGATCCTTGTTCTAGTGGATCAATCCCTCTCATCTCATGCCWTTTTCTCTTCGTTTTCCTCTCTCTTTCCCAGGGACTCYTTCCCGTTGGACCAGCAGTTTAACATCCTGATGCGTTTCATCGTCGACCAGACCCAGACCCCCAACCTGAAGGTCAAGGTGGCCATCCTGAGGTACATTGAGGGCCTGGCCCGTCAAATGGACCCCGCAGACTTTGTCAACTCCAGCGAGACGCGCCTGGCCGTCTCCCGCATCATCACCTGGACCACGGAACCAAAGAGCTCCGACGTCCGGAAGGTGGGTCGAGTTGGGTTTGTTTGTTTCCATAGCAACAGCGTCAGACACTTTTTTTTTAAATTGACTTTGTGTTTCACAGGGACAATGCACATTAATCAGCATTTCTGTAAATGTCGCAGATTTAACCAGCCGGACAATTTTCAACTGATCAGCCAAAGCTCTAAAATAACTATTGTTTGCTGGCCTCATCCATTTTTGGTTGTTTTTATTTTTGTTTTTTAAACATAATTTCCCCAACCTACCTGTCGGTCGACCCCCAACCCCAGAGCTTCCACCATAGCTGGGCAGGTGAGGAGTTGTCAGGCAGGCCCAGCACCACCGTAGCCTCTCTACCTGGAGAGGGGAACGTGGAGGAGAGGTGCAAGCAGGTAGTAGAGCCCCCGACCCATCAGTCAGCTGCACGGTCTGCAGTCTGCCTCACATAACTTCCTCAAGCCTGGGCTCTCTGTCGCTAACCCAACTTCGCCTTGCTGGCACTCAGAGATGTTTCTGCTTTATAACTGAATGTAAAGGACAGTGCAGGGGTGGGATTGGGGACTGAATTGGCTCTGAATGAGCCATAACAGTTGTTTCTACTTTCAAAGGTTTCTTCATAATGAGCGAATGTTGAAGTGGCAATCAGCAGTTGAAATGATAACAAGATGTTGACCCCACCACTGTTTCGCTAAAAAACTGAGCAATTGGGCTGGAGAAATGCAACCACTCTCAAATTCATAGACAGAGCTAGGGATYCAAGGAKTGACCATGCATGATATCAAAATGATAGTCTTAACTCTGTTTTGAGGCTATACCGGGTTTGTTTACATTGACTTTGTTTACAAACGATGGCGTTAAACAAGCTTACGTTTAGGATTCTGATGCGGTACGACAGTTGAGCTGAGCTCATGAGGCATTTCTAAGTTCAAGAATCAATGGGTGCATATATAATTCACGTAGAAGTCAAAACATTTATCTAGCAACTGCAGATTGCACCTTTAAGCGACGGGGGGGAATGGGCAACATAATGGCTCTGAATGTGCGGTAATATTGCGTTTTGATAGTAGCCTGTGCTGCTGTTACTTGTTCCTCATGGTTCTTGTTTATCTGCAGTGACCAGGTTTGGTTGACCGACATGCATGGAATTCACACGAGAGAAACATTGATACTGGGTTTTTAACTGTTTTACAAGAACTGACAATGGTTTTAACTCGCCTGACTAACTGAATGCCAACTGAACCTAAACAAATATGTGCTACCGCATTTCTGTGCAATGTTTATGGCTCGTGTATTTGTAAATCCATTGACTGATGTGACTCATGGTTCCGTAAGAGCAGAATGGGCTTGTCGAATGTCCCGTCTCTTCTCTAAGCGTCGGATATGACCTTGAAATGCACATTATTGCGTGATATCATATGTCGATGTTAATGGGAAAAAGTGAACGCCCTCTTTGACGACCTCTAACCATTGACCTCTCTGTGACCCTTTAATCCCCAGGCGGCRCAGGTGGTTCTGATCGCCTTGTTTGAGCTGAACACCCCAGAGTTCACCATGCTGCTGGGGGCCCTGCCCAAGACCTTCCAGGACGGAGCCACTAAACTMCTGCATAGCCACCTGCGGAACTCCAGCAACACCAGAGAGGTAAGACCTGACTCTGACGTTKACGTCTAGTCGACGTCTWCGAGAGGATGAGACTGAGCAGGGKTAAAGTCGCTGTATCCCAAATATCTACTCGCCACGAGAAGATYAGTAGTGAATTTCCACAGCGCAACTAGAATAGTGAATTTGCTCAGGAAGGTCCTCTCGAATACGCTGAATATCTTCTCACTGGCAGAGTTATTAGCCAACAACCTAAACTTTGTTTGCTGTAACATGGACAATAGTTGTATTGTAATCTAAATATACTGGGATAGCGTTATATAATTAAGCAATAAAGACATGTGTGTTATATGGCCAATATACCACGGTTAAGGGCTGTTCTTAGAGTGCCTGGATACAGCCCTTAGCCGTGGTATATTGGCCATATATCACAAACCCTTGAGGTGCCTTATTGCTATTATAAACTGGTTACCAACGTAATTAGAGCAGTAAAAATACATGTTTTGTCTTACCCGTGGTATACGGTCTGATGTACTACAGCTGTCAGCCAATCACCATTCAGGGCTCGAACCACCCAGTTTATAATGTACTGTACCGTCTCCGATTTCTGTGTGATCCGCAGGCTTCTCCCAGTAGCACCATGGGACGGACTCCTCCCCCACCTCGCCACCCCAGCAGTCGCAGCAGCCCCCTCACCTCTCCCACCAACTGCTCCCATGGGGGGGGGCTCTCTCCCAGGTAGGTGTGACCTTTAATACCTGGTCCCCAACACACCATAGAAGTTAGTTACATCGCTACTAACTTAACTAACAACGAACAACAAGTAGTCCCCCCTCTCCGCACTGTTCCCRCCTCACGTCTCTCTTTTTCTCCCTTGCGACTCTATTCCCCCTTTTCTTTCCCTCCCTCCCTCTCTCATTCCCTCCCTTGCCGTGCTCTGGGCACGTTACAGCCGGCTATGGGGTTGGAGTGCTGATGGCCTGTCAAAGTACCCTCCTCCCTTCCCTTCTCCTCTCTCCTCCACCCCTGCTGCACCCTCCCTCAAGACCCTACGAAGTGCTTACTCTCCCAGGTACAGTGTCACATAGCTGTGTCACCCTTGATTTGTCCCTACCCCACGGTCTAGTTTTTTTTTCCTTTCACTTCCTTTTTTTCCCCTTCATTCCGCAGCAGCAATTCACCACATTAACACCTTGACTCACCAGTCTGTTCCACTCTGTCAACACGTACTGTTATGCATGGTTGATCTTTTATATGAAAAGGATRGAAAAGCGGGATAAACTGCTTGAAATGACATCTTTACGTACTAGGTAAATAAAATGGCGTCGTTTCAACCAGTTTTTTCCCTCGCTTTTGCCCACTGGGCAGATGTCTTCTTCCTGTGGTGGTGATGTATGTTAGTGTCGTACTTGAATAKTAACCCTCCCCTCCCGCTGTGACCTGAAGCATGTTGGAGTACGACACAGAGAACCTGAACACCGATCAGATCTATAGCTCCCTGCGAGGCGTCACTGAGGCCATCCAGAACTTCAGCTTCCGCAGTCAGGAGGACCTCATGGAGCCGGGCAGAGGCAAGAGAGAGGACACGGTGAGGGGCTTGGGCAATTCCCTACTATTCTCCACTCCCTCCCCCTCATTGATTTAAAAGATTTGGATTGTTAGAATGGACTAGAGGGAGTGACTTCCAACAGCCCATTCCTTTTAAATCCAGAGGGGGGATTGAACAAGTGGACTTGTTTGGCAGCTGTTCTCTGGTCAATATTTTATATTTTCTCTAGAATGGACATGAACATACATTTAGTTATTTTTTATAAAACTGTATGGTTGTTATGTTACGTTTTATCAATAGTCTTGTTTCTCCTCAGCCGGGTGTTGGAACAGCATCACACTCTGGTGTTGATGTGGTGGAGGGGCCCGGGGGTCGCACGGCRCTGGACAACAAGACCTCCCTACTCAACACCCCCTCCCCCCGTTCCTTCTCCGGCCCCCGGGGCCGCGACTACAACCCCTACAACTACTCTGACACCATCAGCGCCTACGACAAGGCTGCCCTGAGAGAGACGGTGTACGAGGACGACGTGGAGCAGCTTCGAGATGGTGAGGCTGTCTCAAGAGTCTGAAATGGCACCCTATTCCCTATATAGTGCAATACTTTTGACCACCCTATTCCTTTCATAGCTCTGGTCAAAAGTAGTGAGCTATATAGGGAATAGYGTGCCATTTTGGATTGACATAATACATTTAAGCAATAAGGCCCAGGTGTGGTATATAACATAAACACCTGAGGTGCCTTATTTCTGTTATAAACTGGTTACCAATGTAATTAGAGCTGTAAAAATACATGTTTTGTCATACCCGTGGTATACGGTTGTCAGCCAATAAGCTATATATTAACTGTAAGGGAGACCCTCTTCCTCGCAGGCCGCCAAGAGTGTGGTGGAGAAAACAAGATGCTGCACACCAAGAACAGTTCCCCTGCGGAGCAGCTGGGACTGGTGATTGACTGAATTCATTTGACAACAATTTCTATGTTTTACTATAGCTACGTAATAACACTTTGAAGTCACGGACATGGAGGTCCTATTAAATTCCATTTAGTGATCTATATGTAATTCTATGGTCACTGACTAATATATATTGTGGTCGTTGAAAGGTGGCTGAGCTGCTGAAGGAGCTGTCTAGCCCCAGTGAGAGGCCAGAGGAGAGGAGGGGAGCCCTGGTGGAGCTGCTGAAGATAGCCCGGGAGGACAGCCTGGCCGTGTGGGAGGAACACTTCAAAACCATGCTGCTCCTGCTGCTGGAGACTCTGTCAGACCAAGATGTAAGGACTCTGGATGAATGGATAAATGGATGGAGAGAGAGATAGAAAAAATACTTTAAAAACAAAGTTAACTCTGTTTTAGGAGCAATGCCACAATCTGATGCTTGAATCCACTGTTCTTCCTTCTGCTGTCTCTGAGCATGTCGTGTCCTTTTCCCCCAACCTGCAGCACACCATCCGGGCACTGGCGCTACGAGTGCTGAAGGAGATCTTACGCAACCAGCCGGCCCGCTTCAAGAACTACGCAGAACTCACCATCATGAAGACCCTGGAGCTACACAAAGACTCCCARAAAGAGGTAGCTCTCACTGGCTCTCTCCGTCTATGAGGCTCTGCTTTAGAGGTCACGCTACACTTCTTGAGTTAATAGCTTTCAACTCTGTGATGATGTGTTAGTTTTTTATGGAGTTAACAGCACTTGAAATATAATTATGGAAAGACTGTCGGGATGAAGTGTAGTCTTGCCTGTTGATGTACAGTACCAGTCAAAAGWTTGGACACACCTACTAATTTAAGGGTTTTTCTTTATTTTTACTATTTTCTACATTGTAGAATAATAGTGAAGACATCAAAACTATGAAATAACACATATGGAATCATGTAGTAACCAAGAAAGTGTTAAACAAATCAAAATATTTTTTATGTTTGAGATTCTTCAAAGTAGCCACCCTTTGCCTTGATGACAGCTTTGCACACACTTGTCATTCTCTCAACCAGCTTCACGAGGAATGCTTTTCCAACAGTCTTGAAGGAGTTCCCACATATGCTGAGCGTTCGTTGACTGCTTTTCCTTCACTCTGCGGTCCAACTCATCCCAAACCATCTCAATTGGGTTAAGGTCGGGTGATTGTGGAGGCCAGGTTATCTGATGCAGCACTCCATCACTCTCCTTGGTCAAATAGCCCTACACAGCCTGGAGGTGTGTTTTGGGTCGTTGTCCTATTGAAAAACAAATGATTGTCCGAATAAGCGCAAACCAGATGGCGTATCGCTGCAGAATGCTGTGGTAGCCATGCTGGTTAAGTGTGCCTTGAATTCTAAATAAATTACAGACAGTGTCACCAGCAAAGCCCCCCTCCCCACACCATAACACCTCCTCCATGCTTGATGGTGGGAACCACACATGCGGAGATCATTCATTCACCTACTCTGCGTCTCACAAAGACATGGCAGTTGGAACCAAAAATCTCAAATTTGGACTCAGACCAAAGGACATATTTCCACCGGTCTAATGTCCATTGCTCGTGTTTCTTGACTCAAGCAAGTCTCTTCTTCTTATTGGTGTCCTTAAATAGTGGTTTCTTTGCAGCAATTCAACCATGACGGCCTGATTCACGCAGTCTCCTCTGAACAGTTGATGTTGAGATGTGTCTATTACTTGAACTCTGTGAAGCATTTATTTGGGCTGCAATCTGAGGTGCAGTTAACTCTAATGAATTTATCCTCTGCAGCAGAGGTAACTATGGGTCTTCCTTTCCTGTGGCGGTCCTCATGAGAGCTAGTTTCATCAAGGCGCTTTCATGGTTTTTGCAACTGCCCTATTTTGTCTTTTACCAAATAGGGCTATCTTCTGTATACCACCCGTACCTTGTCACAACACAGCTGATTGGCTCAAACGCATTAAGAAGGAAAGAAATTCTACAAAATAACTTTTAACAGGGTACACCTGTTAATTGAAATGCATTCCAGGTGACTACCTCATGAAGCTGGTTGAGAGAATGCCAACCGTTCACAAAGCTGTCATCAAGGCAAAAGGCGGCTGCTTTGAAGAATCTCACAAATAAAACATATTTTTATTTGTTTAACACTTTCTTGGTTACTACATGATTCCATATGTGTTATTTCATAGTTTTGATGTCTTCAGTATTATTCTACAATGTAGAAAATAGTAAAAATAAAGAAAAACCCTTGAATGAGTAGCCGTGTCCAAACCTTTGACTGATACTGTACATGTACCCTTCTCTGTCAATAAACCAAAATGAACCCATTCCATGATCAACCATTTCACCCCCCTCACTCCACCCTTCCCTCACTACCCAGGTTGTGCGGGCAGCAGAGGAGTCAGCCTCCACCCTGGCCGGCTCCATCCACCCAGAACAGTGTATCAAGGTGCTGTGTCCCATCGTCCTGCACACACACGATGGAGCCGGAGGGGCCATGTCATTGTATGAAGGAGATGTTCTGAGGCTGCTGCTGTTGCTGATGTGGACGTCTGGGCTCTCTTTATGTACATGTTCAGCAGCTTCATCTGTGGGATTAGTAAACACTGAAATGAAACCAAACTATCCTAACACGACGTTTCAAGACATTGAAAAACATTCTGCAACCTGTAATCTTGAAAAATAAACAGAAAGAGATTAAAGACATTGACTGCAGCCCAAATTGCGCCCTATTTCCCTAGCTGCACCACGATAGGAATAGGTGCCTTTGAGAGCGACCCAGACACGGTGCTGAGATTGAGACGGTAGTTGTACCTTGCTTCCTGTGCTGCAGTTTAGGGCCTTCAAACTCTTCACCGATGACAGAGTAGACAGCCACCAGACAGCAACACACTGGCCTTCGCTCACAGCTGCTCTCTGTGTTTCTACCCCTTTACACAGAGAGACTCAGAACAATATTAAGACCATACTTGAGTACACCAAACATTAGGAACACCTTCCTAATATTGAGTTTCAGCCCCCCCCCCCCCCCCCCCCCCCCCCACCCCCCAACCCCCCCCCCCCCCCCCCCCCCCCCCCCCCCCTTTGCCCTCAGGACAGCCTCAATTCATCGGGGCATGGACTCTACAAGTGTCGAAAGACGTTCCACAGGGATGCTGGCCCATGTTGACTCCAATGCTTTCCCACAGTCGTGTAAAGTTGGCTGGATGTCCTTAGCAGTGGACAATTCTTGATACACAGGGAAACTGTTTGAGTGTGAAAAACCCAGCAGCGTGGCAGTCTTGACACAAACGTACGCCTGGCACCTACTACCATACCCCGTTCAAAGCACTTAAATAGTTTAACTTGCCCATTCACCCTCTGAATGGCACACATAACACAATCCTGTCTCAAGGCTTAAAATTCCTCCTTAACCTTCTTTCCTCCCCTTCTTCTTACACGTATTGAAGTGATTTAACAAGTGAGATCCATAAGGATTCATAGCTTTTCACCTGGTTCCACCTGGTCAGTCTATATCATGGAAGTAGCAGGGGCTTCTTAATGTTTTTTCTACTCAGTGTGATAGACAGTGTTGGCATAATCCCAAGGTCAGAAGTAATATCTTAATGACTAAACCACACCATACACTGTACTGGAAGTGACACATTCCAAGTTTTCTATGAAGTAGAAACATTCCAAGTGATTTCTTTGGGAAGTGGACTACATTCAAGTGTTTCATTGGGAAGTATACAAATTCCAAGTGTTTTATCTGATGGAAGGTAGACATCACATTCCAAGTGTTTTTCTACATTGGAAGTAACACATTCCAAGTGTTTTCCTATTTGGAAGTTGCATACATTCCAATTGTTTCTATTGGAAAGTAGACACAATTTCCAAAAGTGGTTTCCTACAATGGTGAAGTAGACACATTCCAGTTGTTTCTACTGAAGTTAGACTACAAATTCCAAGAGTGGGTTTCTATTTGGAAGTAGACTACATTCACAATGCATTCTATTGGGAAGTAGACACATTTCCAAGGTGTTCTATTGGAGTAGGAATACAATCCTGTATAAACTTCCAAGTGTTTCTATTGGGAAGTAGATACATCCAAGTGTTTCTATTGGAAGTACAGACAACTTCCAAGTGATTTCTACTGGAAGTAGGACAACATTCCAAGTGTTTTCTTTTGAAGTAGATACATTCAAGTTGTTTCTATTGGAAGTAGACACATTCCAAGTGATTCTTCTATTGGAGTAATGACCAATTCCAAGTTGATATTTGCTTATTGGAAGTAGACCATTCCAAGTGAAGTTTTCTATTGGAAAGTAGAAATACCATTCCAAGTGTGTTCTATTGGAAGTAGACTACATTCCAAGTGTTTCGATTGGAAATAAGATTACATTCAAGTGATTCCACGTCACCCAGTCGTACAGCACAAATCAAAAAATCAACCAATGGAATAACCAATCAGTCAACTTGATCTATAAGCCCTGTAACCATGCAGAGTCCTGGTATGATGTCAGCCAGCAGCTTGGTGGAGGACTCCTTGGTGATGCGTTCTATCACCTTGGTTCTGCATTCTTTGATGTAAAGCCAGGTTGATGGGGTAGTCAGCCGTTGGCC
>NC_036852.1:5765673-5768539 GCF_002910315.2 Salvelinus sp. IW2-2015
CACTTGGAATGTATCTACTTCCAATAGAAACACTTGGAATGTATCTACTTCCAATAGAAACACTTGGAATGTGTCTACTTCCAATAGAAACACTTGGAATGTATCTACTTCCAATAGAAACACTTGGAATGTGTCTACTTCCAATAGAAACACTTGGAATGTGTCTGAAACTCAATATTAGGAAGGTGTTCCTAATGTTTGGTGTACTCAGAGTATGTCTAATATTGTTCTGATGTCTCTCTGTGTAAAGGGGTATGACAACACAGAGAGCAGTGTGAGGAAGGCCAGTGTGTTCTGTCTGGTGGCTGTCTACTCTGTCATCGGTGAAGAGTTGAAGCCCTACCTGGCCCAGCTCACAGGAAGCAAGGTACACTACCGTCTCATCTCAGCACCCTGTCTSGGTCGCTCTCAAATGGCACCCTATTCCCTACGTGGTGCACTAGGAAATAGGGCGCAATTTGGGATGCAGMCAATGTCTTTAATTCTCTTCTGTTATTTTTCAAGATCTACAGGTTGCAGAATGTTTTTCAATGTCTTGAAACGTCGTGTTAGGATAGGTTGGTTTCATTCAGTGTCTTTACTATCCCACCAGATGAAGCTGCTGAACCTGTACATAAAGAGAGCCCAGACGTCCACCAGCAACAGCAGCAGCTCCTCAGACATCTCCTCATACTAATGAACATGGCCCTCCGGCTCCATCCGTGTGTGTGCAGGTACATACAGTACAGGGTTGTGTTCATAGGGCACCAAACGGTGCAAAACAGACTGAAACAGGAATGGACTACGTGGACTACTGGTCCAATCAGAAACACTAATTGTATTATATTTTTACCGTTTTGAAATATTTTCCATGGCGTGCCCTAATGAACGCGACCCAGATAGGGAAACAGTTGTGCCTCAATCTTTCTTTCCAGACCTCCTTGTAGTTTTAATGTATTCTAATAAAGGCTGTAGGCTGTTCCTTGTTGGGAAACCCTATGCCTGTCGCAATCAACATTTTATTTCCTTCTGTTTTGTCGTCTTGTAAATACTTTAATTCCACATTTTATTAAGATTTGAATGCAACACTACTTCAGACCCAGTCGAATGAATGTAAAGAGCTTTGAAGGAAACCCGAGTCCTTTATAAACCGTCTGAAAGGTTTTAATGTTGATGGAAGCAGAGTGTCGCTCTGTACACGACCGCCTCATTGCCTCTAGTGTTCCTTCTCGCAATGGATAGATAGGCTTATTTGGAAACGTGTGTGGTTATTTGTAAAAGGGCAATTTAAAAAAATTCGATTTCGATAGTAATTGTTCCATAGTATTTGGCGTCTGAAGAATTTGTTCTTGGTGGTGACGCTATGTTTTTAAGCCTGTATTTAAAGAATATTCCTTGTAGAATTTCTCAGTTAGTGAGAATCTAAAAATGTTCATTTCCATTAGTGGGAGAAGATCATTTGGCTGGCCAATGATTAGTACATGCAGTGAAAAGCTGTGTTGAATAAGCCTCTGTTAACTGCCTATGTGTGTAACACCTGTGTTTTGACTGTGTGGTTTGGGCCCCAACAACTGGTGAAGGAGTATTTTCCATTTTCACAAGGATTACATTATCACCCTTCATATGTTATTATGAAAGGGGAGTTATTGGTTGAGTTGGTAGAGGTTTGAGTCTGCTGTTTTTTGTGCTTTAACATTCGGGCACGTTGTAATGAGTCAAAACTACTGGGATCTGAAGTATTCTTGCAATGTAAAACCGCAATGAAGAGTCCTAGAATTTTCAAATGTGAACTATTTTGTCTAAAAATAAAATATGGGCAATACCTATTTGTCATATAGTATGAAGACCTTGACAATCTGACATATTAGTCGATAATCTAAGGACGTTGTAAGTGCCAGTGCTCAACAAAAAATCTTTACCATTTTAAAGACATAAGAGGCAACAAAATAAAGAGATAAGAAGTTTTTGTCTTTTGAATTGAATCCAGCAATAATGAATTAGTAACAAAAAATCCAACTACTTGGATGAACTTTTTTGTCAAAGCACTGTAAATGACCATTGTAAGTTAACCGTCCTTGTTTGAAATGTATAGATGCCATTTTTTAGCGCTCCTATGAAATGTTACTGCTGCTTTAGAAATACTAATCATGGCGTRAAACCTAATGTATTTTACTCTCCTTATTATGAATGTTAAAGGTACAGTTTCGGTTAGAACTACAATTCAGAGTTTGGGTCAATTCCATTTCAATTCAACCCATTCAGAAATTCCATTTCCCAATTTTCCTCAATGCTTGTCTATGGGGATAAAAATGAAATTGGAATTTCAGTTTACTTCCTGATTTGATTGAAGTGAATTGAGCCCAACCCTGTTAATTAAAAGTCAAGATAAGTGTGGCGTGTTACTGAGAACACTATCGGGCCTTACTGTTTCTGTAGTACAGTTTCACTACATTGACTCTTAAAATGTACTGTAACAGTGCACAATAATTCTTTTTTTCTCAAATGTGAGAACTCTTAGCAATTTTATCAGCTATGGACTGGATGGAACATTGGCTYTGACCAAGTCCAAAATGTTGTCAAGTACAAACACAGTATTTCTTTTGTTAGACCTGCCTGTTGCAATTGAATCAAAAATGAAACTCAAAATTAGTGTTTTGTACAGTACTTTTAATCATTGATTCACAAACTTGTTATAAAAAGAGAGTCAGAGAGAGACCTCATTTGCATGRGAGGGAACTTGCAATATTATACCCAGCAACCTCAATGATTAACTAACATTGCCAACTCTGACTTTATGTTGAAGAAACGTTGCTTCTAATCTATGAATGTCTGGTCAGCTTGTATTATATAACACACACACACACACACACACACACACACACACACA
>NC_036852.1:5775639-5812243 GCF_002910315.2 Salvelinus sp. IW2-2015
GCCTGATTATTTAACTTTAGAGGCTTGATCTGTCCTTTTTATTACAATTATCATCAGTCGGGGGGCTGCGTTCCATCATCACAAAATAAACATCATCMATCATCSTTGTGGTGATTAGCCGGTGACAGGCATCGGGCTCTGGCTGCTTTGCATAACTGGGTTCTAATGCCGGGCAGTCCGGATGAGGGGCGAGGGGTGGAGAGAGCGAAAGAAGGACTATTTTTCATAGCCACGATTTTAGATATAGTCTGTCTGCAGAGGCTTTATGTGAGGTTATTACTGTGCTGGTAATCAGACAGAAGAAAAAGGGAGTGGGTTTTCTTTGGCGAGAGAGGCGATGTGGTGAGAGGATAGGAGAGTAGAGAAGAGAAGAGGAAAGGAAAGGGGTTAAGAGAGGAACGGAGAGGAGAGGGGGAGTGGAGACCAGCTCGCTCTCTGTAGCAGCATTACATCACCATGTACTCTTGCCCAACTCCAGTCCTGCTTTCCCAGCCAAAGCATGCGCTGCTCAGCCGCTGTAGCCCTGTTAAGTCCTTCCAGCAAGGCTAGAAGGAGCCATTCAACATGCCTGATGCCTCAGCCAAGTTACTTTACATCAGGCTGTCTAATTGCTGTGGAAAATGATGTTGCATTTTCCTGCTTATTGAAAAGGCYTGTTAATAGCCACAGTGACTTATAAACTGAGAATGACTGCAGGTTTTCTTTAAAAAAAAAAGAGGAAAATAATAATGTTCTGGACCCTTTTTACTTGGTAGATTTTGGCAGGCGTGAATTATTTTCTCGCTAGGAAAACCATTAGCATGTGTTACTGTGGAGTTATTGCATCAGTCTGTAAATCCATGATATCAGTAGCTTAGTCACTGTTAAATCCTTTTCACAAATAAGATCATTTTCTTCATGGAGACATAAACTGTATCTATTTTCAATGGCTACAATWGTTTTAACTCTACTTCAAACAGTATCGTCTTTGCCACTGGAAGAACACAATCCCATCGTAGACAGGGACATGTACTTTCACCCTATGTAGCCAACACTTTGTTATTTTGGGCCTTTGCTACAGTACACTTTTGTTTTGAAATTCTGGGTTGAAATGAACTTCCCTTCAGGAGAACCTGTCTTCTCAGACCGCAACGGAATGCAATCTTCAAACCAGCTTTTCTTTGTGAAGATGTAGAAATATATTATTCATGTTTGAACCAAACCACCGTTACATTGTTGACCTTGTGTGCCATGCGGATCAAAGAGGGATGGTTCCTGTTTGGGTCTTTGCTCTCTGAGTGAACACGTCAGAGTTTTGGGGAGGTTTGCGCCGCTATGGGGTAAGTGGGTATGTTCTGGGAGAGATTGTCTTGACAGCTTCATGGATAAGATATTCTGTGTCTCAACTGCATTTCCAGTCAAACATTTGTTATTTCKRCTTCTCAAGCCAGCACTAGATGTAGAAAAAAAAAATCACCACAGACTTATATTGTATGGCAGATGTAGGTTTTATGAAACMTATTCTATTGAGGCCTTATGGGATGTTTCATCCCTTTCAGTATAGATTAGTTCATGACAAAGTAAGAAACATTCAAACAAATACATGCAAAAGGTGCCCAAGTACACAYAAGTGAAATCCTCTATCTTGATTGGAAGTATCTCAAATTAAATAGATTTTGTATCAGTTCTGCTCATTCAAATAGTTCCATATTAACCGTCTCAGGGCCTTGTTACTACTGTGTCCTTGCTCATCACAGTCCAGGGACAATCACACCATCAAMGGCATTAGCCCTGGCCCTTCCCTGCTCGTGATACAACACTACCACCATCCTGGCCCTATAAACATCACCATCCACCGTCAGTCTGTCCCAGAGAGGGTGGTAAAACACTGGATACCCTTTTAGTTGAATGCTGAACCTGACAGTAACAGCAAAACCTCCGCTTTTAGCTCTTGAAAGGTGTTCATCATTTTAGGTGGGAAAACATCTCCGGCATGAGGCCTCACTTGACATCCTGGGTAGTGCAGGGCGAGAGAGGGAGGGAGAGTAGGGCCACGGTCAAAGCACCTCTAGCGTCTCTAGCCCAGTCCCACTGCAGTGATGCTCAGTAGTGATCAGCTGTTGGACTCTAATATCCAGGCCCTTAGTTGCATTTCAGGAAAGTTCCAGGCTGAGACAGCGAGGGAGGGATGGGATTGATGGAGCGTGTTAAAACTCTGCAGATAGCGGGGTCTATGAGAGTCAGGAAGCCAGGGTAGTGGCAGCAGCAGAGGGGGGTCAGGAATGCCACCTTGCTGTTCACAGGACTTCCAGGTCTCCCCTCTCTGGGGCTTCAGGAAGCACTCATTAAAAAAAACCTAGCCTGGCTTCAGGTTCACCCCACTGCCCCCTCATCCTCTCCTCTCGATTTTGAACGAATACTAAATTGGACATTCCGTCATCCACATCAATAAATTACTACYCATCAAAATACCACTGATACCTATTTTTGTGTATAAACTTTCAAGGTAATGAGCATCACAATTGTTTTCCAAACACCTTATTGTGTGGTATTTCTCTCATAAACAATAAATATTACAAAGTCCCTTAAACAGATGGTAGGCTATTGAAAGACAGATGCTATTTTGCATAGCAACACATCATGAATATGTATGTTATATTAGTTAATGACACTGATGGCCTCGCAACCGATTGGATAAGCCTTTTCAACTGTTTTTGAAATACTAGGATACATATCCGGGATTATACTGATATACATTATTTAAAATTGTGCTGTGATGTTTGTGCTGCAATATTTTGTTAAAATTTGCTGTGATGTTTTTTCTTTGTCAAAATTTAACCCAACACTGCTTTTGTTAGAATATGACAATACACTTTTCCATCACATTTGATTTATAAGAATCAATGAATATTTCTTGGTTTAAAAATGTTCAAAATTAAAATATTTCCTTTCCATTGTATGTTCTCATTTCCATCACGTGATTAACACGGACAACAACTTCACTTGACGCCCCCTGCGTACTTTAACACTTTCTCCCCACCCCTAATGTCTGGGATTTATGATGAATAGGTCCCCAAAACCACTGCATTTAAGCTGCAGAGAGAAGAGAAAGCCTCCACTCCTTCTTGACAGACTGTTGTGTAAGTAGGTAGGTCCCAGGTGAAAGAGCCTGTTTTTGGGCTGTTGATGTGGGACCAAGCTGGACACTGTCGGGCCTCTGCTTAAGGCAAAGACAATTTTACCCTCTAATAACCTGTCCTTTCTTGCATTCGTGAACTACTCACCACCATTTTAAAAGCCTATTTCTTCTACCAGTCATTTTCTTTCAAATCCATGAAGTGAGGTTAAAAAGTACACCCTGCAGGAGAAATGAACTTTTATTGGGACGCAGGGCTGGTGTTTCTGTGTGTTGAGGAGGAGGTGGACGTTCTGTATGAGGGTGTCTACTGCTTAGCCTCCTCTGCTTGGATAGGGGCTGTCTGCCACCAGAGTTCTGCTGAGCTGCTCAGAGCATCACAACTGGGACTTGGTGTTGTTGAACCTGCATCTGGAATCCATTTTCAGTAAATCTTTCAACTTTAAACCACGCCATCTGATTTGACATTCCCCACAAAGCTTTACAACATGACTGCGTGACAGAGGTGCTCACCAGTGGTGGGGAAAAGTACCCAATTGTTATACTTGAGTAAAAGTAACGATATCTTCATAGAAAATGACTCAAGTAAAAGTGAAAGTCATCCAGAGAAATACTATTTAAAAGTATTTGGTTTTAAGTATACTTAAGTATCAAAAGTAAATGTAATTGCTAAAATATGTGTTTAGTGAGTCCTCCAGATCAGAGGCAGTAGGGATGACCAGAGATGTTCTCTTGATAAGTGAGTGAATTGGACCATTTTCTTGTCCTGCTAAGCATTGAAAATGTAACGATTTACTTTTGGGTGTCAGGGAAAATGTAAGGAGTAAAAGTACATAATTTTTTTAGGAATATAGTGGAGTAAAAGTAAAAGTAGTCCTAAATATAAAGTACAGATACCTAAAAAAACGACTTAAGTAAAAATACTTTACAGTACTACATAAGTACTTTACATCATTGGTGCTCACAGTACACATAAGATCGAACTCATACACACCACACCACACACACACACACACACACACACACACACACACACACACACACACACACACACACACACACACACACACACACACACACACACACACACACACACACACACACACACACACACACACACACACACCACACACACACCACACACACACACACACACACACACAACACACACACACACACACACACACACACACACACACACACACACACACACACACACGCGGCCGTACAGTATTGTAGATACACACATTCAAACACGTATAAAATACAAGTTTGCAGCTATTTATTTAACTTGGCCATTTTATACGACTTTATCATGAGTAAGACACCAGCTTTTGAAGTGAGTGACTCCCTCTCCCTCACTAACTCAGCCAGTGGGTGTCTTTCTTTCCCACTCCACTCTGACCTTTCAGCAGAGGTAGATTATGCACGGAGCGTTGTTAATATTCACCAGTTACAGAGACATGGCCCTTGACGTCCTACTCTTCCTAGCCTTCTCCTCCTATTGGCTGTGTTGGTGGTCCTATTGTAATGAGCGGATCAGAAGTCAGGAAGTCAGTAGGACATCACCATGAGTTATTAATATTATTCATTCTCCTTATAAACCACCTCAGAAGGGTTTCTGACTCCCAGGTTGCTGCACTGCTCACCTCAGTGCTGCAGGAGAATACTATTCAAGGAGATCTTTCTCTCTCTTTGGACCTTCTAAAACATGGATCATCAACTAGATTCAGCCACGCGGCCAATTTCTTTCTTGAGGGGAGGATCAGGGGGCCAGAATTCCCAAAATGATCCCAAATTATTTGTGGAAGCTTGTGGCAGGCTACCCAAAACATTTGACCCAAGTTACACAATTTAAAGGCAATGTACCAAATACTAATTGAGTGTATGTAAACTTCTGACCCACTGGGAATGTGATGAAAGAAATAAAAGCTGAAATAAATCATTCTTGTCAACTATTATTCTGACATTTCACATTCTTAAAATAAAGTGGTGATCCTAACGGACTAAGACAGGGAATTTTTACTAGGATTAAATGTCAGGAATTGTAAAAAAACTGAGTTTAAATGTATTTGCCCAAGGTGTATGTAAACTTCTGACTTCAACTGTATGTCTCTATTATGCTTGGAATACTTTGGAACATATTTCCAAAATTGAAATCACTTGGAGTGGATTGCTGGTGTTTTTACAGTCTTATGTCCAACAATAAAACATATCACCGTTTGTTATTCCTCAGAAAACATTTGGCCAGTTGGGGAACCCTGCTCTAAAACACTTGTATCTAGTGTTTGACTCCAAGACAATGCTCACTTAACATTGAACCACCATAGCTTCCTATTTAATTTCTTATTTCTCATGTTTTCTTTATTATACATATATTGTTTTTATTAATTAAACATTTATGTTGATTCCTGCGCTGTTAGCTAGAGCATACAAGTTAACCATTTCACGTTAACTGTGCATTTGACAATAAAACTTAGCACTAAAATAGATATTCATGTGCTGTTTTGACTATTCCTGTAATGTGGTTGTTTAACCATCATTGAGATCATATAATGACCAGGGATATCAAGGAGACGTGGTGTCACTCTAAGCCAATGCTAGTTGTTGGGTTGAATGGTGTCTCTGACCAATGGAGAATTCTGATTAAATGAATGATTGCAATGTTGCTGGTCCAATGAGCACCGGATCCACCCTGTCAGTCAAAGAAAATCTACTTTGTCACAAAGGAGATGGTGAAGGTGAAGCATGTCCTCTAACTCCCCCCCTTACACTCCCTTGTGCTGCTTATCAAGCACTACATTACACCATTAAAGCCCCAGCCGTGCATTATCACACATATTATTACATATTACATGCTAACAAGGCCGAATCTTCCCCACAAATAGCCCTGCAGCCCTAGTTCCTGCTTGTGATGRCATCCTTGATGGATCATGCATGAAAATCCCTGATAGGGCATTCATTTTTATTAAAATAATATCAAGCCGGGCCTCTTTGCCACTGAAAGACAACGTTCATTTATGAATCAATTTGAGTTCCCATGCGGCCGGTCAAACAGTGAGCAACACTGTCGTCGTGTAGACTGGCTGCCCATATATAAAATGTGCTGTTCCATCTGAGCAGTCATGGGACAATCACATTTCAAACACAATAATTTCCCTAATATGGACCAGCCCAGGCACTGCTACATCCTATATGCAGGGAAAACCATAATCTCCCCCCTCTCCTCCTCATCGGGGGTGCTTGTGCTGACAACTTTGTGGTTGCTCGCTCTCTCTCGCTCTCTCTCTCTCTCTTTCTGACAGAAGCCCCTGACACCACTTTGGGAGAGGAGAGCTTTGGTATTGTGCTATATCTAATTAACAACATCCAGGAGATGTAGGAGAGGCACTTCAAGTGTGTTGGCCCGGGTGTGTCTCATGCAGCGAATGCTATTCACTCTGGAAGTTAAATGAGAGCGAGCACCAGCAGAGTGGAGCGAGAGGGGGGGGGGGCTGGCTGCCCCTCTTGGAAGCTCTCACGGGGGCCTGGTGAGAACGGAGAGACCCTCAGATCTCCGGCAGATCACTAACAGACATGTGTAGGCCCCTCCGCAGGGGGAAGTGTGTGTGTGTGTTGAGGCTGATCTGATGAACCACCGTGGATGGTGATGTTCTGACTAGGGGACACAGGATGAAAGCCTTCTCTGACGAAGGTCTGGGGTGCTGCAGAAGACAAACTAGGTGTTCAGAATTTTTATCAGGCAGGGCTGGTTTAGGAAACTTTCACAGCACCATTTTACTGCGGTTAAAATGACAAGTCATTACATACATCATCTTTTGCAATGCTTCATTTGTTGAATAATCAAATGCAATTGTTGTTCTATTCAATGACCCAAAGATGGTTGTTTTAGACCCCATGCTGAGCGATGTAAGGACTTAATCCTGTGTGGTAATTAGGGGGGCCTGCCTGCCTGCCCGCTGCCTGTAAACGAGCCAGCCTGGATCTGCCTGCTTGGTTAATTGATTGATTTTCCAGCATGGCGCTTGCAGCTCTTTGCCCTGCTCTCATTGCTCATCCAATCAGTCAAGGGCCTGTTCCAGAGGACAGCAGCGCTATATTAAAGCATCATTAGTACTGTGCTCCTCTCCTGGGCCTGTGGCTCAGTACACTGCTCTAGCTCTAGTCCCATGTCCCACYGGCTTGACTGGATGGAGATGGTGTATCTCGGTTGTCTTTCATCAGCCTGTGGATGTTGCCAGTGTATCATTAGAGTTGTTCCAGGTCCCGTGGTTAGCAGCGGTGGAGACCAGTCCAGACCAGTGGCAGTGTTAGTCAGCATGTAGCTGCCCCGTGCCGTGTGCCAGACTGTCTGTGGCTGATGTCTGTGGGCAGCTGTATGGAGAGTCGTGTGTGTGTGTTCTGAATACCTTGTCACTCACAAGGAGACCCTGTAAATCACATTCCTCTCCCCTTGGAGACTGAAGAATGCAGGAAATGCTGTAAAATGCATACTTCGAAAGCCCTTTTAATTCACAACAGACGTGTCTGCTTTACTGRAGGGTTTAGAGGGACATGCTTTCCTTTGAGGGCCCTGTGATGAGAAAGGGTTGAAAATGACCTCGGCTAATAATATCACAGAGGACTGAGGACTTACTGAGGACTGAGGACTTACTGCACCGTTGGTTGGTTGACTGAAAACCGAACTGGTACTTGTGGACATGGAGCTAGTGTTAGGGTTAGGGGGGTTAAGGTTGAGGCTTAGGGTTGAACCGGGATGTGGACATGAAGCTAGGGTTAGGGTTGCTWGGATTGAGGTTAAGGCTGGTGCCTCCTGTAATAAACCTGGGTTCTTTTAAAACATCTCCAGATTTCTAAGGACCAAAGTTTTTTCCCCCTCAATGTCTGCCTAATATAGACGATGTGTTTGTAGTCTATACATACTGCACAAGTCAGTACATCTCCCTATTATCATCCTATTAGATCTACCAATACATTGAGGTGTTGCTAATTTATGACTCGAGTCTCACTAACCCCTTTACTGATACGATTTCATATCCTCAGGCTATTTTCTCGCTTTCATTTCTGAGAGAATAAGGAATTCCAGTGGCAAAAGCTCTCAAAAACCTCAGATCAAACGTATTCTCGGCTGAATTAGCTGTCAGAATAAAATAATTTGTTCCTCAGCGCTAACACTCTGCTTGACGCTTTGTCCCTCCCTGGACCTCACTCTCGCTCTTTCTCTCTCACTCAACTGGTGTGTGTTTTATGTGGTTTCAACAGGCATTTCCTTTGGGCCAATCTGACAATGCTAATGTTGGACTACACGCAYGCTAACTTTTTAAACTGCTCTGTATGCACTCTGCGCTTTTACAAGTGTGTCCTTTCTCATCTGTTTCTGGAGTGAAACGAGTATTGTGTCCATGTCAACATTACAAGCAGGGMCAAGACAGGGTCAGAAGAACCTATTTCAAAGCCTCCATAATCACCTTGAAAGATAGCCGGTGTCTTATAAATGTCTGATATGATAGGATACGGTGTGGAGGACAACTGCTTTGTTGGCAGCAAGGAGAGAGAAAACTTGTGTGGCTTCAAAGAAGAAGGTTTTTCTCTCATATACACTCATATACTTCTAAGATTAAAGGAGATTAAAGGAGAGGTTAACAAAGAACAGTTCAACTCTCTGATGTAGTGGCTACTGTCTATTGTGTCGACTGTCTCCATGTTCAGTTTTGAACCAAGGAGTGGGAAATACAACAACGTACCATTTATATTGTGGGGGGGGGGTTTCTGTACTTTTCTTTTCTAGTAAAGTGTAATATGAAGGCCAATTTGAATTCAATCGGCCTGGTACTGTATATTAGAGACCTAAAACAACGCAACCTAATTTCAAACATGTCATATTCCATGAGAAAAAACACCCATGGTTTGAAATAACTCAACAGACAGGAATTCTGTAAAAAAACAAAAAAACAATATTGTATTTCAGAAAAAATGTACAAAATATATATACATATCCAACACAACAGAGTTGCATGGAAGTATACAAAAAAACTTTGATTCCAAATACTCTATGATATCTTAGTATCCTCGTCATCATCAAGGGCTGCACTGGAGAAAAAGTCATTTGACACTGAAAAGGAGGATCCTTTTTCCCTTTTCGATTTTTCCTAATTCATCACCAAGCGTTAATGGCAATGTTATCACCCCCAGAATATGTATCATATCAAGTATTTGCCTATTCTTTTGAAATTGTTGCTTAATTCCAGTCACAACTTGTCCCCGACACTGAGACGTCACTGTTCATCTCAATAGTCCAACTCAACCAAACAGACAAATAAGACAATGGCTCATATCGAAGACACTGTATGGAAATAGACCTGACATGACTAAATAGATTAGAAAAAGATTTCTTCTGACTCTATTGAATTATTTAATCATTTTTCTCCCATATTTTTTTTTATTTTTTTTAGCAATTTCACTGACAGAATTTTTTAAAATGAGTTTCAAATAAGATCTGAAAGAAAGAATCAAATCATTTTAGATCAAGTCATTTACACTATTTATATATACGTGTGTCTTTAAGATCGAAAAATCCCAAATCCATATCATACAGCAGGACCTGGTTGCATTTCAACGTGAACTGTGTCATATGCTTGTCTTGCATATTCTGCGGCATAGCCAGGCACTTGGTAAACTTGTTTTACTGCAGAACTGTACACTATCTCATGTACAACATTAACAGAATTGTGCTGTGGATTACATTATACTTACTTACTCATCTAAGGCAAAATATGGCTTCTCAATAGATATGAAATCGCCATATTAGCTCCATAATGATACTGTACAGGATAATACAATAAGTAGCACAAACATAGTGGTGTTTTAGCATGAAGTCTTCAGAATCTCATASYTTCCTTAGTCTCTYGTGGRCYTCAAAGTTCTCCAATGAGGTGCTTAGTGTTCAATCACATGGTCAGGAGGACCTCTGCAACAATGTTAACTAGTAGGTTCCCCTCTTGTCATTCACACAGTCAGTTTAAACTCTTGGTGGTAGATAAACTATCGTTCTTAGAGCTTGTGTTGCAATAGGTCATTTCTTTTAACACACGTCCTGGGCCAAATACACCAAGGTAGGTAATGTGTGTTTTACCTGTGTCTGCCTTCAGTGTATTTGGGATCATCCTTATGACATCATGCTGAGGAACTTGTTCTCTTCTGCAAGCGCGGTGAGCAGGGAGCTCATATCGCCGATGGCCATGTTGCTGCCCCCTGCAGGGAGGGGCAGGGAGGGCAGGGTGACAGAGTTCRGGGGGGTGGTGAGTCTGGAGGAGGTCTGGGACAGACTCTGGAGGATYCTGGGGCTGATGGTGCCTGACATCAGGCTGGAGTGGTCCCCGTCATCCAGCATGGTGTCAAAGTCAATCTGGGGCTCCTCTGCCCCTGTCCCATTGGACGAGTCCACCGTACTAGAGACCTGGTTGCTTACTCCCGGTGAGGTCATGGCGGTCTCAGTGCTGTCTGAGGGACATTGAAGAACGTCCACTACTGATGATGTCATCATCTGCATATTGACGTTTCCGTTTGGCTCAAACACGTGTATCTGTCCTGTGTAGAACATAACATTGCTGTCTGTGTTGTTGCCATTGCTGCAGTGATTGCCAATTGAGTTTTGTCGCTGCATTGTCATTGACCCTGAATGCTGTCTGCTTAGAGACTTAGGTTCTGTGGGCGGTCTTGGCTGGAGGAGTATTTGACCTCCATTTTGGATGGGATGCTGAACCTGGGACGCTATATTATAGTTCTGTGAGATCATCCGTGAAGAATTCACACCGCTATCCTTAAATGTGACTTGAGACGATTGACTCCCCCCTGGCTGCGCCCCCAGCCGGCTGTTCTGCGTGTCTACAGTGTGCACTGTCTGTTGTTGTTTACCGTTTTGGCTCAACATACCCAGAGTGCCACCAACTGCCATACTACTACAGGAGGACCGCTGGTTAGTGTTAGCATCGCTAGGACCAAGACCCTGGTTAAACCCATACCCGAGACTCACTGGTTCATTGAGGTTAGCATTAGCGGGCTGCTGTTGCTGTAGGCTCTGTTGCTGGACACAGCTCAGCCTCGAGTCATCCTTATGCTGCTCTATGTATCTCCCCTGCTGGGCTGCGTGAGCCAGGTTGTGGTTAATCTGTGCAATGTGTTGGTTGGAGTTAAGATTCTGCTTCTGGAACGAGACAAAGTTCTGTTTCTGTTGGACCATGTCAAGGTTTGGGTTGCTTCGACCGAACGGCAGCTGTTGGGTTGGGTTGTGAAGAGCTTCCACAGTACCTGAGCTGACCTCGTTCCACTGCACCGGCATGGTGCTCGTCTTACTGGGTGAGGAGGGGAAAGACTGCGGCGGATGGCCTGGGCTTAGGGCACAGGAGAGGCGCATGGTTTGTGGTGCAGACGAGGGGTTCATATTCATATTGGTGTCCACCACAGCCATCCTTTGCTGGTGGTAAAACTGCTGTTGCTGCTGGGGGTTAGGGTTTATTGTGTTTCCATGGAAACCACATTGTGCTTGTCGGTTGTACCCGTTGGCACAGTCTGACTCTCCAGCTCCGCCCTGAGAGGCGATGTAGTGAACGACGTCATCAGGAAGTACCATCATCTCCTCCTCACTGTTGTTGCGACTACCGCTCATGTCGCCGGCCATGGTCTCRATGGCCACGTTCTCAGAGATGCTGGGCGGCCGGGGGCAGTAAGGGTATCGCTGCAGACTGCCGTCGGAGCGCGGCTGGTGGCGCCGTTCGGCTGCAGACAGGGCCTGGTTGGGCTGGGAGGCGTGTGGGTGGAGGTTCTGCATGTTACCCATGCTGTTGTAGCGCTGCACCTGAGGCTGATGGGACAGCGGGTCCAGGGACGGCGGTCGGGGGACGGGGTCGCTAGCCCGACGGGGAATGTTGGACGGAGCTTCGTGGGGCATCATGCTGCGGCCGTTATAGCCTCCCATATCGCCGCTGCAGCGCCTGGGAACACCACTGGGGGCAATGGGGTTGAAGGAGGAGTAACCAGACGACGAGTCTCCCTGGGAAGCATCCCTGTAGAGGGCCATGCAGGTCTTGAGACTCATCCTCTCCATGTTGGGTAGAGGTGTGGGTGGGGCTCCACCTGTAGCCGCCGCATATTTAGCCTTGAGGTGGTAGTGCTGGGCGGGGGTGAGGCTGAGGTGACTGGGCAGCCCTCCCCCTCCTCCACCACCTCCACACTGGCTGGCGTCGCTGGACCTCCGGGACAGGTCTGTAGAGATGGGGTCGTAGGAGCCGGTGGAGCTGATGTTGTTGTGGCGGTGGCCACTGAACGTGGAGGCGTCGCTGGAGCGGCGGCTGTGGTGGCAGGGGGAGATGCCAGAGGAGCGCCGGCTGATGTAGGCAGAGGAGACGGTGCTGGTGGTGCTGTCCCTGCGCTCCATCAGATGGTCCAGCTGGTTCAGGACAGTCACCTTACTGGAACACAGCTCACTGAGGCTGAGGAACGATCCAGGCCCACCACCCATGTTTCCTCTCTCCAGAAGGGACCCTGAAGACAAGAAAAATGGATTTCACACAGGAGAAATATAGTCTGAGTAGTTTTCTGAATGTACTGAATACTCAAAAAGGATAATTATGAAAACACTGGTTACTTCTTTCTTTTTATGCTCACTCACCGTTTGCTGGTATGGGCGGTAGCTTGGTGTTCTGGACTGGAGGAGATGGATGATGATTGGCCCACTGGCAGGAGTCCCTCACCGTCTTCAGTTTCTCCTTCTTCAGGTGTTCTAGTCTGTGGATGTGGCTGGGGCCTAGGTGTTGACGTAGGTGGAGGCCCACCCCGACCCCTGCTGTCCCAGACCAGAGGCCAGAGAAGGAGGAGTCCATGAGGGGCCCTGAGGGGTCGTCCAGCCCAGTCAGGTCCCCCATGCTMCCCCCGCRGCTYTGGAGGGCCATCTCTARTCCACTGTCATGGTTGGTGGAACTGCCAAGTGGCGACGGCTCGCTGCTACATGACGACTGACCACCAGGGCTGGACTGATACATCTAGAGAGAGAGAGAGGGGAGGGAAGGAGAGAGAGCGAGAGAGTGGAAGAGAGAGAAGCAGAGAGAGACAACATGTTTATAAACTATCTAAAGAGGAAAGGGATCACCATCTAACGAAGAGAAAGTAGAACAGTGATAACATAACAACATAAAGGAGATGTACAGTGAATCATGCAAGTTCTTTTCTCCACAACTTTAATTGTAAATAACGAGTGTTGGTTGGGGTGGCTACAGATTATAGCTCCCTTAAGACCGTCTGTGAATTAGAAATGGGAGAGATGAAAGGATGCTTGAGTACATGCTAAGCCGGCACACGGGGCTATGAATCTATGGCTCTCTGGGTTGTTGGGCTCCCCAGTCCCTCTTTAGGGTGTACAGTCTGTGGACTTAAAATTCTGTAATAACTATTATACACATTTTTGGACTGTGTATAATAGTGGCTGTGGCTTGTCATACAGCAGTAGTACATGATGATGAAATGACGGGAGATATTATGAAAGATATTCTGTATTAAACTGAAGCTCAAACTGAAGCTGTGCTCACCTTAGTAATGTCTGTCCTTAAGGAAAAGTTCAAAGAGAAGAGAAATGGAAAGGAAACGTGCAGAGAGTGTTAAATAGGAAGGATAAAAGTTTGTTAGGTAAGATTTGCATGCCATTGTTAGTAGGGGCTCAGACTGAGAAAGTAGAAGGGTATTATCTGACTGCACAAATCTATAAAGTGGCTTAACCATAGATTGGGAGGCACACATTTTTTATTTAACAAGTCAGTTAAGAACAAATTGTTATTTACAATGACGTCCTAGGAACAGTGGGTTAACTGCCTTGTTCGGGGGCAGAACYACAGCTTTTTACCTTGGCAGCTTGGGGATTCGATCTAGCAACCTTTCGGATACTGGCCCAACGCTCTAACCACTAGGCTACCTGCCGCCCCCGTATGGTAAACATAACCGTATGGTAAAACTGTCTGCGTTTGCTGATTTATATTTCCACTTCTACTCCAAATGATCTCTCATTGGATGATAGGCTGCAACACCAAATGATCTCTCATTGGATGACAGGCTGCAACCCCAAAATGATCTCTCATTGGATGATAGGCTGCAACGCCAGATGATCCCTTACCACAGAGTTCTCCGTCTTGATAGACGTGACCTGCAGGTAGTCCTCCGTGCCTCTCGAGGTGCTGTCCATCTTCTCCTCCATGCCCCGGCCTGTCTCGTTCTCTCCATTCTCTTTGGGTGGCATGGGTCTGCTGGGCGGCAGGTCGCTGCGCTGTTTCTTGGTGATGTGGGCCTCTGGTCCGTGGACTGTCTTCACGTGCTTCCTGAGAGAGCTGGGGTCCGTGTAGCGCTTCGTACACCCGGGGACTTTACACACGTAGGGTTTCTGTGGATACAAGTGTATTTATTTCACCTTTATTTATGAAGGTTATACTCAGAGAGATAAAATACATTACAATAGAGACATGTCATGTACATCTACAGTTGAAGTAGGAAGTTTACTTACACTTAGGTTGGAGTCATTAAAACTCTTTTTTCAACCACTCCACAAATTTTTTGTTAACAAACTATAGTTTTGGTCGGTTAGGACATCTACTTTGTGCATGACACAAGTAAATTTTCCAACAATTGTTTACAGACAGATTATTTCACGTATCACAATTCCAGTGGGTCAGAAGTTTACATACACTAAGTTGACTGTGCCTTTAAACAGCTTGCAAAATTCCAGAAAATTATGTTATGGCTTTAGAAGCTTCTGATAGGCTAATTGACATCATTTGAGTCAATTCGAAGTGTACCTGTGGATGTATTTCAAGGCCTACCTTCAAACTCAATGCCTCTTTGCTTGACATCATGGGAAAATCAAAAGAAATCAGCCAAGACCCCAGAAAATAAATTGTAGACCTCCTCAAGTCTGGTTCGTCCTTGGGAGCAATTTCCAAACGCCTGAAGGTACCACATTCATCTGTACAAACAATAGTATGCAAGTATAAACACCATGGGACCACGCAGCATTCATACTGCTCAGAAGGGGACACGTTCTGTCTCCTGGAGATGAACGTACTTTGGTGAGAAAAGTGCAAATCAATCCCAGAACAACAGCAAAGGACCCTGTGAAGATCCTGGAGAAAACAGGTACAAAAGTATCTATATCCACAGTAAAACGAGTCTTATATCGACATAACCTGAAAGGACGCTCAACAAAGAAGAAACCACTGCTTCAAAACCGCCATAAAAAAGCCAGACTACGGTTTGCAACTGCACATGGGGACAAAGATCATACTTTTGAAGAAATGTCCTCTGGACTGATGAAACAAATATAGAACTGTTTGGCCATAATGACCATCGTTATGTTTGGAGGAAAAAGGGGGTGGCTAACAAGCCGAAGAACACCATCCCAACCGTGAAGGACGGGGGTGGCAGCATCATGTTGTGGGGGTGCTTTGCTGCAGGAGGGACTGGTGCACTTCACAAAATAGATGGCATCATGAGGCAGGAAAATGATGTGGATATATTGAAGCAACATCTCAAGACATCAGTCAGGAAGTTAAAGCTTGGTCGCAAATGGGTCTTCCAAAAGGACAATAAACCCAAGCATACTTCCAAAGTTGTGGCAAAATGGCATAAGGACAACAAAGTCAAGGTATTGGAGTGGCCATCACAAAGCCCTCACCTCAAACCTATAGACAATTTGTGAGCAGAACTGAAAAAGCGTGTATGAGTAAGGAGGCCTACAAACTCAGATGCACCAGCTCTGTCAGGAGGAATGGGCCAAAATTCACCCAACTTATTGTGTGAAGCTTGTGGAAGGCTCCCTGAAACATTTGACACAATTTAAAGGCAATGTTACCAAATACTAATTGAGTGTATATAAACTTCTGACCCAATGGAAATGAGATGAATTTTTTTAAAGCTGAAATAAATCATTCTCTCTACTATTAATCTGACATTTCACATTCTGAAAATAAAGTGCTGATCCTAACTGACCTAAGACAGGGAATTTTTACTAGGATTGAATGTCAGGAATTGTGAAAAACTGCGTTTAAATGTATTTGGCTAAGGTGTATGTAAACTTCCGAAACGATTTACAGTTCACTGAGTGTATACATTTAAATGTGGCCCCAGCGGGAAGCAAACCGACAACCCTGGCYTTGTTACCACCACACTCTTACCAAGTGAGCCACACAGGATCCAGAGGGAGATGAATATCATGCAGTTCATATTCTGTTTAATAACATTCAAATACATGKCTGGGAATTAGAATATCCATCCCCTCCTACTTACTCAGATTAGCTGTGACTAGCTGTTGTTGTAAACACGCAATTAGAGTGTATAAATTATGTATGTAAGACCAGTGGGTTCTGCTTACAGCCACGGAGTAACACTAAGATTTATATGGTTCCCAGTAATAAAGTTAGTTATATTGGTGGGATGGATCCAGGTCTTGTTTTTCATCCCGAGGGGTGTGTGTGTGTGTGTGTGTGTGTGTGTGTGTGTGTGTGTGTGTGTGTGGTGTGTGTGTGTGTGTGTGTGTGTGTGTGTGTGTGTGTGATCCATGGGATGTGCTCTCCCCCTACACTTCTCTCCTCTATCTCCTGATGGATAGGCCAGTAGGAGGCTTGAACGGTTCCAGGGTTCATTTTGTATTGGTGATCTGCAGGTGGTCTGGATCTCCATAAGGATGCCTACGCTTGATTCACACTAATGCTTGTGGGGCTGCCACAGCTCATTAGTTCGTACTCATTATTTACTCACACACACGCCATACACACACACACACACACACACACACACACACACACACACACACACACACACACACACACACACACACAACACACACACCACACACACACACGACACACACACACACACACACACACACACACACACACACACACCACACACGCACGGCGTGGTTTAATGCGGCAAGTATAGACATCCAAGAACAATCCGTGCGTGATGAGAAAAAGTCCACACATCTCATTTCAGCCTGAATATGTAAAAGGCAGATTGAAGACATGTACGTCCGTTGCTTCTCTTGATGCCACAATCTTTTGGCCCAGGACCTTACAGTAAGTCACAAAAGGTAGAAGAGTATTGATCCTATGGATGTCTGTCTAAGAGAATATCTAATGGACTCCATAAGTGAGTCTGTCTGAAGTCRTGGCAGGGCAGAATGGAGCTGCAGTGCCGTGCAGTGTGGGAGCGTGTCTGCATCCAAAATGGCACCCTATTGCCTGCATAGTGCGCACCGATTCTGACCAGGGCCCTGAAAGTAGTGCATTATGAAGGGAATAGGGTGGTGTTTGGGAGGCAGCCCCAGTAGGACCTCAATGAAGTGTGTGTGTGTGCGTGTGCGCACCTCGTTGGAGTGTGTGCGGTTCTGGTGCTTGGCTCTGTCCGAGGCGTTGGAGAAGGCTTTGTTGCATCCCTCGTGGTCACACACATATGGTTTTTCCCCGGTGTGAGATCGCAGGTGGGTCTTCAGATTCTCCAGGCGAGAATAGGCCTTACAGCAGCCCTCAAACTGCAAGAGAGAGAAAGGAAAACACCATAGCAGTCAAACAGTGTATTTGTACACATCTATCCTTGTTTTCCATTTCTGTTTAATTTCTATAAAGATGACCTTTGCAATTATTGTGTAATGAATGACACTCTGGTGTGGAGGCATGTACAGCACATTCAGAAAGTATTCAGACCCCTTGTCTTTTTCCACATTTTGTTACGTTACAGCCTCATTCTAAAATGGATTAAATGAAAACAATTCCTCAGCAATCTACACACAACACCCCATAATGACAAAGCAAAAACAGGTTTTGGGATTTTTTAGCAGATTTATCAAAAATAAAAAAACAGATATTCCTTATTTACATACGTATTCAGACCCTTTGCTATGAGACTCGAAATTTAACATCCCATTTCCATTGATCATCCTTGAGTTGTTTCTACAACTTCATTGGAGTCCACCTGTGGGAAATTCAATTGATTGGACATGATTTGGAAAGACACACACCTGTCTATATAAGGTCCCACAGTTGACATGGCTTGGCTTGCCCCCCCCCCCAGCGCTTGAGGGCGCCAGGCTGCCCTGCATTGCGCACTCCTATCATCCATTGCGTACACCTGCCTTCCCTCGTCACCTGCAGTGATGTTGGACTGACCTGGACTCACCCATCACCTGTTGTTACCTCCCCTATATTTGTCTGTTCCCAGCTCTGTTCCCCGCTGCTGCATTAGTTGTTTTTTGTTTGTGTTACCTGTTTGCTGACGCTGACGCTTTTCCTGTCTCGTTCCATGTCCTTATTTATTAAATGTTTTACTCCCCGTACCTGCTTCGTCTCTCCAGCGTCATCTCATGTGACACACAGTGGCCTCCATCATTCTTAAATGGAAGKAGTTTGGAACCACCAAGAGTCTTCCTAAAGCTGYCCGCCRGGCCAAACTGAGCAATCAGMGAAGAAAGCCTTTGGTCAGGGAGGTGACCAAGAACCTGATGGTCACTCTGACAGAGCTCCWGAGTTCCTCTGTGGAGATGGGAGAAACTTCCAGGTCAACCATCTCTTCAGCACTGCACTAGGCCTTTATGGTAGAGTGGCCAGACGGAAGCCACTCCTCAGTAAAAGGCACATGAGAGCCCGCTTGGAGTTTGGCTGTAATCGCTGCCAAAGGTGCTCCAACAAAGTATTGAGTAAAGGGTCTGAATACTTATGTAAATGTGATATTTCTGTATACATTTGCAAAAATGTCAAAAAATCTGTTTTTGTTTTGTCATTATGGGGTATTGTGTGTAGATTGATGAAAAAACTATTGAATACATTTTAGAACAAGGCTGTATCGTAACAAAATGTGAAGGAGTCTGAATACTTTCTGAATGCACTGTACATAGTCACCAATCCTAACTTCAGAAACAAATCTCCCCTTGACATCAGTGCATGATTTATGTGAAAAGTTAAGGATTTGGCCTGAAGAGAGAACATCTTAGATGTTGTACATGAGGGACTTACAYTACAGTACCGTAGAGGATATATCTAGGTCTTACTGTAAGAAGGACCCATTGCCCTTACATGATATAATGGTAATAACAGCTGGAACTACTAACATACACCCTACTAACCAGCTTAGGGATATCCTCTATGCGAATATGTAATGTAATCAAACTGGGAGCACATTTTTCTTTCTTTTCTAGAATGATCACGTGAAATATTGAGAAAAGCCCAAAAGCCCAATCGCAAATGCTCAGCGAAAGGCCGAGCCTGGCGACGATCAGTTACTCACGGTACACTTGTGTGGCTTCTCCCCCGTGTGTCTCCTCATGTGAACCACCAGCATGTACTGGGCCTTAAAGGGCTTCTGCTCCCTGGAACACTCATCCCAGCGGCACACAAACTCCTTCTTCTCCCCGTGGATGTGGTCGTTATTGATGTGCTGTAGGGAGACACGCCGGATGAGACAGTTTAGACCTTTCTGGATCCTACGCCTGATAGACTTGCGGAACCGTCCAGTAACAATCCTAGCCCGAAACACTGGTGTCGATCTAAGGGATTGGATAGGAGTGTGTAAAGGTTGGAGTGTAAAAGCAACAGTCATTCGATTGTAGTAATTATTTTACATCTACATAAGTGCCTAAGGGCAAGGGTCAAGGTTTTCTTTCTTGCAGGGCCTGTAAGCTCTCCTGTTGTTAATAAGGTTTAGATACAGTTTTTCCTACAATTCCTGAACATTAATCCTAGTAAAAATTCCCTGTCTTAGGTCAGTTAGTATCACCACCTTTTATTTTTTTCATCACATTCCAGTGGGGCAGAAGTTTACATACACTCAATTAGTATTTGGTAGCATTGCCTTTAAATTTTTTACTTGGGTCAACGTTCCACAAGCTCCACAATAAGTTGGGTGAATTTTGGCCCATTCTCCTGAAGAGCTGGGTAACTGAGTCAGGTTTGTAGGCTCCTTGCTCGACACGCTTTTTCAGTTCTGCCACAAATTTTCTAGGATTGAGGTCAAGGCTTGTGATGCCACTCCAAAACCTTGACTTGTTGTCCTTAAGGCATTTTACCAAACTTTGGAAGTATGCTTGGGGTCATTGTCATTTGAAGACCCATTGCGACAAGCCTTTAACTTCCTGACTGATTGTCTTGAGATGTTGCTTCAATATATCCACACATATCCTTCCTCACGATGCCATCTATTTGTGAAGTGCACCAGTCCCTCCTGAGCAAAGCACCACACAACATGAGCTGACCTCCGCGTACTTCAGGTGGATGGGTGTTCTTCGGCTTGCAGCGTCCCTTGTTCCTCACAACATAACGATGGTATATGGCAAACAGTCTATTTTTTTCATCACACAGAGGGACATTTCCAAAAAGTAGACTTTGTCCCCATGTGCAGTGGCAAACTGTAGTCTGGCTTTGTTATGGCGGTTTTGGGCAGTGGCTTCTTCCTTGCTGAGGGCTTTCAGGTTATGTTGAATAAGGACTCGTTTTACTGTGGATATAGATACTTTTGTACCCGATACTTTTTGCCCTTTGTCTGGGATTGATTTGCTTTCTCACAAAGTACGTTCATCTCTAGGAGACAGAACGCGTCTCCTTCCTGAGCGGTATGATGGCTGTGTGGTCCATGGGGGTTTATACTTGCGTACTATGTTGTACAGATGAACGTGGTACCTTCACCGTTTGGAAATTGCTCCCAAGGATGACCCACCTTGTGGAGCTCTAGCGAATTTTCTTGAGGTCTTGGCTGATTCTTTTGATTTTCCCATGATGTACTGAGGTTTGAAGGTAGGCCTTGAATATACTCACAAGGTACACTCCAGTTGACTCAAATGATGTCAATTAGGCTACAGAAGCTACTAAAGCCATGACATAATTTTCTGGAATTTTCCAAGCTGTTTAAAGGCACAGTCACTTAGTGTATGTAAACGTGACCACTGGAATGTTGATACAGTGAATATAAGTGAATAATCTGTCTGTAAAACAATGTGGGGAAATGATTTGTGTCATGCACAAAGTAGATGTGTAACCGACTTGCCAAAACTATAGTTTCTTAACTTGTAGAGTGGTTGAAAAACGAGTTTTAAGGACTCCAACCGAAGTGTATGTAAACTCCGACTTCAAAGGTATATACTGTATTCTATTCTATTCTACTGTATTTTAGTCTATGCCGCTCCGACATTGCTCGTCCAAATATGATATATTCTTAGTTCCATATGTTATTAGATAATACTTGTTAGATATTACTTGTTAGATACTACTGCACTGTTGGAGCTAGAAACACAAGCATTTCYCTACACCCGCAATAACATCTGCTAAACGTGTATGTGACCAATACAATTTGGTTTTGTTTTGATTGAACGTTTCTCTCCCCACAGAAGTCCCTCTGAGGTTGTCTTTTTTTATTAGGTCTCTACTTGTGTTCTGTTCTGTCTGTCGTTGAGTGTATTTGTACTACTTAGAGAACACACTATCAACTGGAGACCGAGGTTTTCTCTGTGATAGAGGTCTGTTAGAACAAGTSAATTTCAGGTCGTGACAGAGGCAGGAGCAGCCATTTGCCTATCAAAGAAATTAGGAGTAACGCCATCAATCAAAGTTTGCCGTTAACTTTCCGTTTGTCAGACAGGGAAGAGAAAAGATGTGATTGTGTTGTCGGGTACGCACAATTTGCAGTGTGGCTCTGTTAGTCTTTGATAGATGATTTCCACTGGTCTACTTTTTCCACAAGAGGGATTCTACGGTTAGGGAAATTAAATCAATCGTCAAACAGGCAAATGCTCCTTTGCTCCACTCTGTTTGTATGTGTCTAAAGGGGCAGCCTCTCAACACTTTAATTTAATGGAATTGCCCCGTGACGGATTTCCAACTCTCTTATCCAAGATTGATGTGGCATCACCCCGGTTGGCGTGCATAGCCTAGGACAAATGGGTCTGGACAGGAATTGTGCTCTTCCCTCATTAGGGCTGTAGTTTTTAAGTGCAGGGGCCCAGTGAGCGTGGAGGGATTACATCTCAAACACCACCGTTTCCTGGGATCCCTTGATGAGCACATCTGCCGAAATAGACCTAATAACCAGGTAACCAATAGGAGGCTCGGGTTTCAACCATGCACGCTTATAGAGCTAACAAGCATGTATGCATTCACACACACACACGCACACGCACACATACACACACACACACTTCAGTGCCAAGGACCATCATTGTGGTAGCTGAATGCCAGCATATTCCTTAGGCTACTCTCTCTACATGTTGGTTTAATGTCTGGCCCATGATAATTAAGCCAAAGACACGGTTGAGCGTGCGTTGACTGCTCTCTCAGACAAGCAGCTCTTTGTCCGTAACTGCCTAACCTAAACCACCCTGGCCTATCATTAGGAAGGTGTTTGTGTGTGTGTGCCTATCATTAGGAAGGATCTCCGAGAGGTTTAACGTTCAGCTGGAGTGTAACTGTCGGTGACTGAGTGAAACAATGAGGACAGATAATGGAGGCCTTAGTCTGAGCTCCTCTGTGTCACAGTTGCCCCCCCTCTCTCCTCTCTCTCTCTTCTCTTCCTCTCTCATTTATCTCTCTCTCTCTCTCTGTCTGTCCCGTCTCTCTCTTGCTTCAGTGACGGCCTGGAATGCCCCTGCTCGACCAAGACTCTACATGCCAAAAAGTCCAATGGAGTAAAACAATCCCAGTCTCATGGAAGCTAAAAACTTAACTAAGCTTACTTTATGTGAACAACCAATGAATCATCTGACTCTCAGTATCTATCTGGAGGAGAGCATAATAAAACAGGACCCCAGTTGAAGTCTATTGACAAGCCTCAGTCTTAGACAGCACTAAAATATGGACTCTTAAGTCTATTAGAGGTTACTGTGGAAACAGGGAAATCAGGGAGGGGTTAAGGGTTTAGTGTTCCTGGCTGGACGGCTTTATGTTGGGCTTCAGAGYTCAGAGGTTAGGGAGCACATATAGACCAAGAGGTCAATGGGATTTATTCTGGACTTATTCCAGCTGCACTGACAGGCAGACCTCRTCTCTCTCACCACACACTCATCAGATAGCGACCTTCCTCTGCTCTTGGCCCAGGGCCCGGTTTCTTCGTTAGAACCACAGGTAACACACTTAGCCTTAAGGTGCTTTTAGGAAACCGGCTCCAGGTTGGTTGTTTTAAAACAGGCAGGAACATTTTCTGAYCTAGTTAAAGAAAACGGAAATGCTTGTCTGATGCCTGTCCCCTYTCCCGTGTCCCCGTCCCCTCCTTACATGGACCAGTTGTTCCTGCGTGTCGTACTCCTTGGAGCATCCTTCCCAGTGGCAGTTGGTCTCATACACCATCTCTGGCTCATGCTTGCATTCATCTTTATCCAAGTCCTCCTTCAGGTCCAGCATCCCACCTAGATGATCCTGTTAGAGTTAGAACARGAGAAAAGAGAAGAAGAAGACTTTATAGTCCATTCTTTCTTACGGTCTAGGAAATGTGTATTTTACATTTTAACCCAACACAAGCCATTAACACTATTAACTGTTACTGATGTGGGGAGGGGACACCCTGGCATTATCCGAGAGAGCCCAGATTGACTTGACTGGAGGAACAGACAGATGTGTTCATTTTTTTCTGACCAGGCAGGGATTCATTGACACAGCTAAGACAGATCCCAGGCCTGCAGGCCGTGTGCGTGTGTGTGCATGTTTGTGTGACGTGCAGCCCATCCCCGGGTCTCTTCTTTCCCTCTCCACAGCGCCAGCCTCCCACCCTTCCCTGCTCCAATGTGCTGACTGCAGCATGTTTATCTCTGCACCTCGCCACTATCTTCATCAATTCTACTGGCCCCAAGACGACTATGTACACCACCATCCCCATGCATCAAACCTGCCTCTGAGTCAAAGAGGAGGGCTCCGCAAATTTGTCCAAAAGAGAGAGAGAGAGAGAGTGAAAGAGAGAGCGAGGGAGAGAGAGAAAAAAGAACCTCAGATGACAATAACGTCTGGCCAATATTTCATTGAAATGAAGTGCTGTGGCACAGTTTACAGCGGCCAGGGAGAAAAGAAGAGAGGGAGGAACAAACGAATGGATGCAAAGCTCTTATCACGCAGAGTTTTTCTTCTTTCAGCCGTAGCAGAGAAAGAATCGGGGTCAGGGGACTGGCTGGTTCCCAGGGGTCTGTGTCAATTCAGGACAGAGGAGTATTTGGGCAGAGGAAAGGAAGCAAAGGAAACTGTTTTTTTTCTTCATCAGTTGCAAAGGATTGATCATTTTTTAATTGCCCACAACATATCATTCTCTTTAGATCCTATCAGCCCGTACGTCTCACTTCTTGTACAGGGCAACAAAGTTCATCATGACAACTGATTTATAAAGTAGTAGAGCCTAATCCCATTCTTACCGGAGAACATGGGGACAGTGGCCTCGGACACTCCACCTCTGTCTTCACCTTTGACCTCTTGGTGATCATGGGATTGACTGTACTGCTCACTGCCGAGTCCCCACTTGTGTTCTGGAYTGGAGGAGCGGAGAGAATAGGAGAGGAGARGAGATGAGAGGAGGGGAGAGAGGAGAGGAAGGGAGAGAGGAGAAGAGAGGAGAGGAGTGGAGAGAAGAAAAGAAAAGAGAAGAAAAGATAGGGGTTAATACAGGGCTCGAGTCAAATAGACATTCATATATCAGAGTTGAGCCACCACAGAGACTAAACAATTTTGAGTGTTTTGTGATGAGAGGGTGGAGTACAGTACGAAAACATCCCATCCATCTACAGAGTGAGCCCACTGCCTGGGGCTTCAGTGTAAACCTCAGGTGACTCCTGGAGAAACTTTGGAGACGAGAGTAGGCACACCCCACCACCTACCCAGTTAATGCTTCACAATAAGCTAACACAGGCCGTATCTGGCAGTTGACTTTAATAGTCATGCTAGACTGTGATTCTGGGATTGCACTAAACCACAGCAAAGTGTTCCTAATCAGAGGAAGACTTTGTTTCTCCTCAGTATCCCTCTGTGTTTACTGTGGTCTGTAACAGAAACGTGGGGTTGGGATCGTGTGTGTTTGGACAATGAGGTTTAACGTCCCCAATCCCCTTATTCATGGGTATGGAGTTTACCTTACGAAGGGGCATTTCAGTGAATGGTATGATAAGAACCACAGAGACAACCACAAACCACAGTGGACGTATACAATGGATGAGGGAAAGGGACAGCGGTATTTATGTTTTAAATCATCTTAAAACAAGTTCACTGAGAACACAAACAAACAGAAGAAAATTGTACGGCTATAGACGTCATGCTGGTTTGATTTGAGCATCCCACACAATACCAGGATTTCCAGAAGGCCACAGGGCAAGGCTCACATTTGGCGGTTATGGATAATGAGAAGATCTACCTCGTACCAGACAATTTAGGTACAGTTCAGGAAGAAGATTGACAAACTGAAGGAAAAAGTCTCCACACATCAAAGCTGGTTTGCATACCACCATTACCAAAGAAGAAGAGCAGTCTCACCTTTGACTGTGAGCCATTGTTGTGGTTGTGTGAGGAGGGGGGCAGAGAGGAGAGACCCAGGGCAGACTGGCGACTGGAGAAGGTGGGTGGGGGCTGGATGAGAGGAGGGGTGTGCCCGAACACACTCAGGCCTCTCTGCTGGGACAGGAGCTGCTGGTAGGCCATGGGGTTGATGTGGTGGGGGAAGGTAAAGGACGGACTGGAACACAAGACAATAATGCACATGAGAGATATGTCTCTTATCTCCACCTGTGACACAAAATTCCACTTTCAACCCAGCTAGCCTAGAGGTTTAGTGTCTTGGGCCAGTAACTGAAAGGTTGCTGGTTTGAATCCCTGAGCCAACTAGGTGAAAAATATATCGATGTGCCCTTGAGTAAGGCACATAACCCTAATTGCTCCTGTAAGTGTCTGCTAAATGACTAAAATGTAACTCACACGTCACAACTTTTCACCTGAACCCAATGTTAGTCATGTATAAGACTGTGGCGGCCATGAAGTTCTGTCAGCCGGTGATTGTCTTTTTTWAAATTTGTAATTTATTTAAAAAATGTATCCCCTTTTCTCCCCAATTTTCGTGGTATCCAATCGCTAGTAATTACTATCTTGTCTCATCGCTTACAACTCCCGTACGGGCTCGGGAGAGACGAAGGTCGAAAGCCACGCGTCCTCCGAAGCACAACCCAACCAAGCCGCACTGCTTCTTAACACAGCGCGCCTCCAACCCGGAAGCCAGCCGCACCAATGTGTCGGAGGAAACACCGTGCACCTGGCCCCCTTGGTTAGCGCGCACTGCGCCCGGCCCGCCACAGGAGTCGCTGGAGCGCGATGAGACAAGGATATCCCTACCGGCCAAACCCTCCCTAACCCGGACGACGCTAGCCCAATTGTGCGTCGCCCCACGGACCTCCCGGTCGCGGCCGGCTGCGACAGAGCCTGGGCGCGAACACAGAGACTCTGGTGGCGCAGCTAGCACTGCGATGCAGTGCCCTAGACCACTGCTCCACCCGGGAGGCCCTCAGCCGGTGATTGTCAAGCAAATAACTGTCGGTCTCACGGTAATTGAACATTAATTAACATAAACACATTTAGCATCTCCTGGCTTCCACACATAGTCTACAAGCCACTGATGCAGACCATTGGAACATCTACATTTTAAAATGTCTAATAAATCTATTTAATATAGCCTACACCATCACAATAAATCCATTATTTATTTTAGACAGGTCTAAAGAAACATGATATGAAGGAAAAGTAGTCTATTTCAGAAGAACAGAATAGCATACTCTGAGTTGTCCTGATGTTAGGCCCTGATCTGGCTATGTTATATGGCTGTGGGCTACACTAGTTCATTTAGCAGACAAGATTTGCTTAGAATTCCATAGCATTTTTTACATTATTTTGTAGTATGAAGAATACAATTGAACATAGCTGAATAAAATAGAAAGGATATTTTCTCCAAACCATTTGAGGGAGTGCACACGTGGCTATTCTGTGTTGAGTTGTTAACAAATAAACAGGTCCTCCTATGCTTAATTTAGAGTTATATTAGTTGTGATACAAACGTTGGGCTATATGTTTGGATTTTTAATACATTCTAAGGCTGCATACTGCGACTCCAATGATGATTTGAAAAAACTTGCATGAAAGGCATGAGCTCTGCTTTGTTTTTTACGCAGGTTGTACACACTTCATCAGTCTCTCATTCACAATTTGACAAGAACTTGATCATGCCTTACATTTCCCAGCTGCATCCCCTTTGTGTGGCCGTAATGCCCCCTAACAAATCCATGCCTTTTGCGGCCCAAGTGGCCGTTGTGCCGTTGGGCTGAATATAATAATTATAATTCCCTTCTCCCGGCTCCTTGCTGAAGCACCTCTCACTCACATGGCTCTCTGTCAAGTAATCAGGTTTTTCTCACAGGCTACAAGTGAAGACAGACACATCGGGAACTCAACTACGCGCGTCCTTATCCAATTCCGAGCCGCATATTGAAGATATTGGAAGAACTGTCCACATTTACTTTTCGTCAGCCTAACGAGTATTGAGTAACTAATAAACATCAAAAGCACTATCCTATGTCAACCTACTATCCCCCATAGTACAAAAGTTTACATATTCTATTCTGTGCGAGAAATAAATATTCCAAACATAGTCTTGGACACTAGCATAAAAAAACAGTTTAAGCAATGAGCCTTATACAACAGATGAGAACGTTTAGCTTAAAAAAGGCAATTTATTCACATTATAAGCMCAGAAATGTGCACATGGCAGTAGGCTATCAGTGCGAATGTTCCATAGGCAGGAAAACACCATTCTCAAAAGTGGCCACAAATGCGATTATGCATGTAATGCTTTTATCATCAAGGTGCATTTTTATGGTGAAAATGACCTTCCCCAAACTTGAAACTATGCCAGTTAGGCTCCACGCCCGTTGTAAAGCGGATTAATGTGCTTCATTTTATGAAGTTATTTGGCCACTTTAGTTGTGATACAATCTTTATCAAAATATATAGGCCTATGGGATAGGCCTTATGGGTCTCCCGGTCGGGACACAGCCTGAGATCAAACCTGGGTCTGTAGTGACTAGTTACTGGCTAGGGTACCTGATGCCTCCAACAGAGAGGTGTCCGTAGGAGCTGCTGGCTGCAGAGCTGGAGCGTGAGTTGTTGATGTAAGCCACCAGAGAGTTGGGTGAGGTACGGATCATGGTCTGCAGGTCGATGCTGGCGTCCGAGAGAGGAGAGATGGACAGGGCTCGCTTTCTGTTCAGCCTGTGGGTCAGTCTGGGACTGGAGAACCGTGGCACTGTGGAAAAAAATAACACACAGACACATACAGACCGTTAGCCTGACAACCTCTGAACTTCTCCTCTCAGCTGGGCATAGTTGCATCTGATTCAAGTATGCAGAGACTTATTGTCATAGTTTGCATATACTGTATACGTACATGTGTGACGCACACAAAATGTATGGTCACATTCGTGTTTATGTATTGTTTCTTTGTATTGGGGAAGAATGCTTTTACTGAATTGTCAGTCCACCAAGGTTTCSCCATTGCTATGCGTTGATACTACTGTTGGCCAGTAGGGGGCAGTGAGACGTGTTCGCTTCGCACTGGGACTATATGCGATCKTGCACCTGTGCGTTCTAATAATCAGAGGTGGAWAAAGTACAAAATTGTCATACTTGAGTAAAATTAAAGATACCTTAATAGAAAATGACTCAAGTAAAAGTGAAAGTCACCCAGTAAAATACTACTTGATTCAAAGTCTAAAAGTATCTGGTTTTAAATGACTRAAGTAGTACTTTAAAGTATTTTTACTTAAGTACTTTACGCCACTGCTCATAATTGAGAGAACCTTTGAAAGAGAAGCCACGTTCTCCTGTTTCATCATTTATKCTGTGTTACAGGTCAGTGAAGTGCAAAAATACACTGAATATCACAATATAGTTTTGTAACTTGCCCYTTGAAGTGATTGTAATGATTTTGAACAACATAGTAATTGTATAACTTTGTACTAGATAGAAAAAGCATGTCGAGTGTAAAGTGAAATGATGGCGGTGAATTCCTTTGATCTAGAAGAAAACGAATGGTTAACTCCTGAACATTTTTATTTTTGAAAAAGACACTCCTGACAATATCCTAAGGATTTAGATAATTTAATGTTGCAACTGTGATGTTTAATAACTTTGTAATTGTTGTACTGTAAATGTTAGAAAAGCTGCTAGCTTAGAGCTAGCTCCGGTTAGCTTTTGGCTAGTTCCGGTTAGCTGTTTGCTAGCTCCGGTCAGTTGGTTGCTAGCTTCGGTTAGCGCTATGCTAGCTTGTTCAGTAATTTTTCAATAATTAGCATTAATCTCAGTTGCAATAGTATTGTCTTTCTATTAGCCCTTATTTCACTTGGGTGAATGTATTTTGAGCATGGGTATAAAGTAACTTCTAATGAGTTATACCAGTCTTTAAAGGTTTTCATTCTTTAGAGTCTCCTATGGGGCTATCGTGGGCAACAGTCAACTACATAATTATAACCTAAACAAGTGAATTAACGTTACAGTTAAGAGTAAATGTGTTTGGGGTATAAATGTAAGGTATTTTTGGATTGGAATGTAATAATTTTTATGTGTGAATTTATGAATTTTTGACATGTTTATGAAATAATATGACAGGGATTTATGAGACAAATTATTAAATACACTTTAAAGAAAACAAAACAAAAAATGTAAATGCAATGAAAAGACAGAAAAAGACAATTTGCACTTGAGAAAATGTTGAATAGGAAAATTGAGAGAACCTTTGAAAGAGAAGCCACGTTCTCCTGTTTCATAATTTATCCTATGTTACAGGAACAATTATCTGCTCCACCAGTCCCAAAACTGGGACCTGTAACACATGCATTACATACAGTATATATACAGTACCAGTCAAAAGTTTGGACACACCTATTCATTCAAGGGTTTTTCTTTATTTTTACTATTTTCTACATTGTATAATTATAGCAAAGGACATCAAAACTATGAAAACACATATGAATCATGTATTACAAGAAAGTGTTAAACAAATCAAAATACATTTTAGATTTTAGATTCTTCAAAGTAGTCACCCTTTGCCTTGATGACAGCTTTGTACACTCTTTCTATTCTCTCAACAAGCTTCACCTGGAATGTTTTTCCAACAGTCTTGAAGGATCCCACATATGCTGAGCACTTGTTGTCTGCTTTTCCTTCACTCTGCGGTCCAACTCATCCAAACCATCTCTATTGGGTTGAGTTTGGTTGATGTGGATGCCAGGTCATCTGATGCAGTACCCATCACTCTCCTTCTTGGTCAAATAGCCCTTACACAGCCTGGAGGTGTGTTGGGTCATTGTCCTGTTGAAAAACAAATGATAGTCCCACTAAGCGCAAACCAGATGGGATGTGTTATCGCTGCAGAATGCTGTGGTAGAATGCTGGTTAAGTGTGCCTTGAATTCGAATAATCATATCACCAGCAAAGGACCCCCACACCATCACACCTCCTCCTCCATGCTTCACGGTGGGAACTACACATGCGGAAATCATCAGACCAAAGGACAGATTTCCACCGGTCTATGTCCATTGCTCGTGTTTCTTGGCTCAAGCAAGTCTCTCTCTATATTGGTGTCCTTAGAAGTGGTTCTTTGCAGCAATTCGACATGAAGGCTGATTCACACAGTCTCCTCTGAACAGTTGATGTTGAGATGTGTCTGTTACTTGAACTCTGCGAAGCATTATTTGGGCTGCAATTTCCGAGGCTGGTAACTCCAGTGAACTTCTGCAGCAGAGGTAACTCTGGGTCTTCCTTTCCTGTGGCGGTCCTCATAAGAGCCAGTATCATCATAGCGCTTGATGGTTTTTGCGACTGCACTTGAAGAATTTTCAAAGTTCTTGAAATGTTCTGTATTGACTGGCCTTCATGTCTTCGAGTAATGATGGCCTGTCATTTCTCTTTCTTATTTGAGCTGTTCTTGCCATAAATATGGACTTTTACCAAAGTAGGGCTATCTTCTGTATACCACCCCTATCTTTCACACACACAACTGATTGGCTCAAACGCAGTTAAGAAGGAATAAATTGCACAAATTAACAAGCGACACCTGTTAATTGAAATGCATTCCAGGTGACTAACTCATGAAGCTGGTTGAGAGAATGCCAAGAGTGTCAAACTGTCATCAAGGCAAAGGGTGGCTGCTTGAAGAATCCTTAAAATATAACAGATATTTTGATTTGTTCAACACTTTTTTGGTTACTACATGATTCCATATGTGTTATTTCATAGTTTTGATGTCTTCAGTATTATTCTACAATGTAGAACATAGTAAAAATAAAGAAAAAKCATTGAATGAGTAGGTGTGTCCAAACTTTTGACTGGTACTGTACACACACACACATATATATATATATATCCCACACCATGCTTGATCTATAATGGCTATCAGTTTAACCTTTTATGCCATGTATGTAGCCTGCTTTCTGRCCCTACCCCTATCCCCCTATCGCTCACTCCAAGCCAATTTAAAAGCCCAGTGTCTCTCTCTCTCTCCCTAAGGGAAGGCACCCACTTTACCACTGTGAGATATTACGAATGTTTGCAAATATTTGTGTTTATTTCATAGAYGCAAAAATAATTATATTGAGTCAATCTTTTTTTCTCACTATCATTGTGTCATTTCCCCATCCCATCCTACCCTGCCCAACTCTGTGCTATWTCTGGAGCTCCAGCGAGAGAGACAGACCTAGAGGAACGCTCCAGCGCAGCCCAGCCTCTAGCCCAGSCTGGGACTGGGTGATGGATGCTAACGCAGCCTCCCTCCGACACCCAACCCCCCTGGGAAAAGAGCAGCACTATCAATAAGTGCTCAAGATTGATTCCTAGCTAATACAGTAAACAATTTGTCTGAGGTGATGGAAACCGAGCCTGGCAGAAGATATTGTTGCAGTAAAATAAACTCATCTCTTATCCGMTGCTAGAATTATAACAGGGGAAGGAAGTAAAGCAGAGGATGGATACGGGATGGAGATGAAAGATGAAAATAAAAAACCTAAAACAACAATCCTCAAACATACTTTAATGTGCCCTAGTGACACACATTTTCAACGTACARGGTCTAAAATTTGAATAAAACAAAATACTCAAAACAAACGGCTTCTATTCCGTTTGAAAAGATCTTAGCTCTGTTGTCTTTCAAAATCGATGCATCGTAAATGGCAACCTATTTTCTACATAGTGCACCACTTTTGACCAGAGCCTTATGTAGGGAATAGGGTGCRATTTGGGATGCACRCATAGGCCWTGGTGACCTCATTAAGATTCAGTGTAAAGGATAATACATCCAAGCCTAAATAATGTACTTTAATTAAACAGATAAAAATCTCACTGCGATCGAAAAAACATTCTGTACTTCACTTTGGTAAATGAGGCCAATTTYGAGAATTGATTTCAACTGAAATGCATGCAAAGTGTTTTTGATCGCTCTTATGTTCATGGTTTATAATGTGCATTTTGTCACAGTTTATTTGTATACGTCGCTAAGCTACCTGGTCYTACTTTGAAAAATGACAAGGTAGGATGATAATTGCGTAATAACTATCCAATAATTACTTCATGAAATAGTGCCACTATGTTTAATTTGCTACCAGCCAGGTACAGCAGTTACTGTAACCAGTTGTTTAAACATATTTTTTAAATAAAAGCCTTAAACTGAATCGGTAATGGCATTTTGTAAAAAAATTTTTTTTTTAAACACCAAATCACAGGTGAAATTCATAAAGCTGGTTATCCTCTAATTTCCTGTGATATGTAACCGGTGTGTTTCTGGAGTCTGTTGCTCTAGGGGGCCAGTGATGMCAGCAGGAGAYCCAGTCAGCCAGTTGTTCAGGGCTCAYCAGGTGCTAGACATTAGCAGTGGTGTTAGTGGAGCCAGTCCAGAGCAACAGTGTCATTAGGACCTGTGGGATAATAACCAAAGGCACTGCAACCGGATGTCCATAATGGCTCAATAACATGTGGTGCCAACACCAGGCACTGCACCAGCAGCTCTACACAAACAGTGCCTCGGCTGATTAAACTCAGGCTACTGTACCACCACAGAGAATAACATTCTGAGACATTATTCTTAGCAGAAGCTCTAATGGCTAACTGTCATTTCTACATTTGATCTCCAATACAGTAACAAACGTGCTCAGTTTTAGTGTTTGGGGACTTTCTGAAATGTCCTGGGACATAATGACCAGGGCTGGGGTCAATTCGAATTGAAGGCAGTCAGTTCAGGAAGTAAACTTGAATAACAACAATAATAAAAAAATGCATCTATTTTCAATGACTTCTCAATAAACAGATGAGTAGAAGATATTTATTTCTTTAAAGTTTTCCATTTCCATCTTATTTATTTTTTAAATCACTTTTAAATTAAAGTGACCCCAGCCCTGAAAGGCCCTCCACCACTGTCTCTCAGGGGATATTTCTGCTGTCAAACGTAATATAAATACAMTTCTCACATGAGCTGTTAAAGACATTGAGCACACGATCGGGGGAGGGGGTTCGCGTTGGAGAATACGTGTTGTAATTTAGCGGTAGTTAACTAGTTAATAACTCAGGTTCATCCTAAAAAAAAAAGCTGAGGTGAATTTAGCCCTTAGTATTTACATGGCATTACTGGCTCTATAGTTTCAGTGACTGGGACAAGCCATTCAGAAATGGCAGCCTTATTTATCTGTGTTAGCGGCTCACCTCAGGGGAGATGTGTTTATTAATGTGCCACTTCCCCTGATAAATGAGGTAATGGAAAGCCGGGCCTGGCGCTCACCACACCTCTCCTCGTCCCCCCTCCCCTCGCAGCGCCTCGCCTCCCTTTTCCCCTGTGATTTATGTCAGCAAGCCAGGCACCAGGCAGCGACCGACCGACTGCTAGGCTGTGTGTGTGGACAACCGACTGCTAAGTTGTGTGTGTGGAGTGGACCCCTCCACCTCCAGAGGCTGGGCTGGCCTCGAGTCCTGAGTGGCCATGTCACTAAATAAGGCTGGCTCTCACACTCACAGCCTGCTCTGGCCAGGCTTCCTGGAGAAGCTGTGTGAGCCAAAGTGTCTGTGGTCTTACTTCAACTTTTTTCTCCTGGTAGTTAAGGTCCATTGTTTCTCTGTGTAGCATAGATATTACACTACTAGCAAGCCAAATGCATCATACAGTACACAGCATTTGTCTTGGGAGCTGGGCTACAGAGAGGCCTGCTCAGTGTATTTCACTGTTTGGGAATTAAGTTATGACAGTTTTTATACGCACAGCAAGCTGAGGCCTTTGGCTGCGTGCCCCTGGTTGGCCTGAGCAAGCAGAAGCTTGGCCCAGACACAATGCAACACAACAGCTCATTCAGAACCCCGGCCTGCTGGATGCTGTACAACTCAGAGACTGGAGGACGATGTTTACTCTCTCACAGTACACCCAGGTAGACCGACTAGCCTCAGAGCAATCATTTAACTTGTACAGGACAGGTAGAAAAACTCACTGTCTGTGTGTCAAATCAAACCCTACCCTTCACCTGGGGCAGGGGCCTCTCTGAGTGTTTGGAGCGAAGTGTGAGCTGCTTGAGGCGACATCTATGGGGTGAGTTGTGTGTTTTATCGGCAGAGGAAGCAGTASTGGTAGTAGCTACCATAGGAACACCGGTGTTGTTGACGGATCAGGGCCGACAGTATCTCCTTAACGTCTTTCGGGATTCCTGTAAATGTCACGCGGCAATACAGTYAAAGGCKAGTGAATATCAGCYGCTGTCCTAATCTGAACCCATCTGTTATATAAACACAGTCAACTTGTTTGATACCCAAGCTTCTGCATAGGGTGGTTTTGATGTCGTGTTCCCTCACACTACACTATAGCCTAATGGGTAACGATACTGCACAGAAACACTATCCCTGTGTATAATAATCCGTCTCTCCCTAGACACCACTACCCTTTTAAGGTGACAGAGGTAGTTGAGGATGAAAGTAGGCATTCATTGCGTTAAACATATTTCTGACCCAGGCGCCCTCTGCCTCACCCGTCCTCCCCCTGTCCCCCTCCTCCCCTCTGAATGAGCAACCTCCTCCAGTAAATGTTGTCTCGGTACAATCAGGTCTGTTGTTTATGGAATGTCCTGGCACAGACTTGAGAGAGGGGAAATACTTACTGAACCTATACTGTGGTTACAGTACCTGAGGGCTTCTGGCCCGCCCTTTGAAGTTGTTTGAAATGAAAAATGTATAAAAGCCTTTTCTTTATTTTTTTTATGMTCTACTGCCTACAGTTCCATTGATCTGAGGTTTCTGAGGTTTCATCATTCTCCTAAGGTGAGGTCGTTGCAATCTCAGTGTTGCTTTTAAAAGTTAAATACCTTCCAATAAAAATGCCACCATATTACAGTCTTAGAGTACACACTGATACCAACAGAGGAAGGGGCAGGGGACACAAAGAAAATCGTTCCCCTAAAATGAATGTTACAATTCATACCCACACACTTCCAAGGGTGGAAGTCTGGGAACTGGKGAAGRCTGAGAACTCACCACTGTAAATCACCAGGAATTGAGCTKAAAAATACTCGTAAAAATGTTTCCACTTTTGTTCCCATGCATTCCAGCCCTTCCCACACAGACAGTATCAACCTGTTGTGGAGATACAACAGATATACGGTAAAGAGGAGTAGGCCTCTGTGGTCCCAGTCTAACTCACCATCCATGGGGGGGATGTATTCTGGCAGGTGTGCAGCTGCCGCCCCACCCCCCTGCATCAGCAGTTCTCCGTAGGGGTTACGATGGCTGGCCATCAGGTGGTAGTACTCAGCAGGGCTGGCTCCAGGAGGGGGAGGGGGCAACCCAAACAGACCCCGCTCTTTCAAGTGTTCATGCGCCACTGCAGGGGGAGAGGAAGGAGGAGAATGAGGGAGGGAAGACCGACATTAAAGAAGAGGAAGGAGGAGAGGAGGGTGAAAGAATAAGTGAAGGGAGGAAGGAGGAGACGAGGGAGAGAATGAGTGAGGGGAGGAAGGAGGAGACAAGGGAGAGAATGAGTGAGGGAAGACAAGAACATTGCAGGGAGAGGAAGGAAGGTTTAGGGGGAATGAATGAGATGAAGAGAGAGAGATAATGAGTGAGGGGGGAGAAAGACATTCCAGATTCCAGCCCCGGTTGGTCTACTTGGTCTCATCACATGCTGCCAGAGCCGTTTGAAAAGGGTTAGGGTTAGGATTGGCGACATGATGGCCCTGTCCTAGGGAGACATTATCTACATCCCAAATGGCACCCAATTCCCTATATAGTGCACTACTTTTGACCTGGGCTCTGATCAAAAGTAGTGCACTATATAGAGCATATAGTGCCATTTGGAACGCAGTCATTGATGCAGGACAAGAAGAACGGGAGGGAATGGGAGGGCTAGGCTGGCTGGGCAGTGAGGTTAGTGATGTGCAGTGAGGCGTGTCAGAAG
>NC_036852.1:5816173-5844700 GCF_002910315.2 Salvelinus sp. IW2-2015
GTAGGCAGGCAGGCAAAAGGTTCAACCCTCAACTTAAAAAGACGTTAGTCTGGCCCTGGCACTGTAGCTGGTTTCAGCATTTCATCTGTCATTGTTCCTTTAACCCCAGACAGGGATGATACTGAAGATAGTCACACGGTGTCTGATACGAGTTCTAACCTGACCCGGAGAGGAGAAAGTGAGGAACTCATGGCATGTCAACGAGAGGTGTGTCTCCTGCCTGGTTGCTGCTAGCTGTACAGACAGACCCTCTGACAGGCTGAAGATCAGAGGATACAGTAGCACACACCAGGTAGTCTCTTCCCACAGCCACTGTATGTCTGAACCTCTGGGGTTGGAGCCATGAGTCTGGAAAGCTAGACTACACACTATGCAGGAGATACCAGACTCATTTTCCTTCAGCACAGAAGAAACTAGTACATACTATCTCCATTCAAATATAGATATACCCAGACTGAAGATTTAAAGCAGGTTGAAAACAACTTAATTTCACAAAACCTTATGCTTAGAGTTTCTCTAGTTACCCAATGAGAAATGAGTGTACAGTTTAGTGTCTGAAGCTGGAATCTTTGTCTATTTGTGCTCCTTCTCTGAGACGCTTTTTGAATACAGACCCATATTGACCTCAATCTCTCAGTTATCCCCAGTACTGTCTGTCTCCAGGGGCCGGTTTGTGCTTGACCCAAAGTGAGTCCACTCCGTTTCCAGTAAATGCCCCCAGACGACCAAGGCTTGGCTCAATGCCAACTTTCTGCCAAGGGCCAACTTTCTGCATGGGCCAACTTTCTGCATGGGCCTTAGCTAACGGATGACCATAAAGCGGCTGCTCTGTCTGAGGCCTGAGAAGAAACAGATATTCCATACACAGAAAGCCTTTAGATTACTGGGCAACTTAAAACTTCAACCTGATATTATGGACTGGAACCGGCTGCCCATCATTACGCACACCTGTCACCATCGTTACGCGCATCAGCACTTTCATTGGACTCACCTGCACTCCATCACGTCTTTGATTGCCTCCTATATCTGTCAGTTCCTCAGTTTCTTCCCGGTGTTTGCATTAATGTTGTTTTGTTTCCCTTGTCCAGACGCTGTTTTGTGTTTTGTTTCAATGTCCGTTACTTATTAAATATTCCTCCTGTACTTGATTTCTCGTCTTCCCAGGCATCTGTCCTCACAGATTCGGCTATTACAGCCATACCCGTTGCTGACAGGTGTATACAATCAAGCACACAGCCATGTAATCTCCATAGACAAACATTGGCAATAGAATGGCCTTACTGAAGAGCTCAGTGACTTTCAACGTGGCACCGTCATAGGATGCCACCTTTCCAACAAGTCAGTTGGTCAAATTTCTGCCCTGCTAGAGCTGCCCCGGTCAACTGTAAGTGCTGTTATTGTGAAGTGGGGCAACAACGGCTCAGCCGCGAAGTGGTAGGCCACACAAGCTCACAGAACAGGACTGCCGAGTGCTGAAGAGAGTAGGGCGTAACAGTCATCTGTCCTCGGTTGTAACACTCACTACCGAGTCTCAAATTGCCTCTGGAAGCAACGTCAACACAAGAACTGTTCGTCGGGAGCTTCATGAAATGGATTTCCATGGCCGAGCAGCCGCACACAAGCCTAAGCTCACCAAGCGCAATGCCAAGCGTTGGCTGTAGTGATGTAAAGGTCGCTGCCATTGGACTTTGGAGCAGTGGAGACGCGTTCTCTGGAGTGATGAATCACACTTCACCATCTGGCAGTCCGACTGACAAATCTGGATTTGGTGGATGCCAGGAGAATCTGCACCAATGCACAGTGCCAGCTGTAAAGTTTGGTGGAGGATAAATAATGGTTGGGGGTTTTTCATGGTTCGGGCTAAGCCCCTTAGTTCCAGTGAAGGGAAATCTAAACGCTACAGCATACAATGACATTCTAGATGATTCTGTGCTTCCAACTTTGTGGAAACAGTTTGGGAAAGGACCTTTCCTGTTTCAGCATAACAATGCCCCCGTGCACAAAGCGAGGTCCATACAGAAAAGGTTTGTCGAGATRGGTGTGGAAGAACTTGACTGGCCTGCACAGAATCTTGACCTCAACTCCATCGAACACCTTTGGGATGAATTGGAAGGCCGACTGCAAGCCAGACCTAATCACCCCAAATCAGTGCACTAATGCTCGTGGCTGAATGGAAGCAAGTCCCAGCAGCAATGTTCCAACATCGAGTGGAAAGCCTTCCCAGAAGAGTGGAGTCTGTTATAGCAGCAAGGGGGGGACCAACTCCATATTAATGCCCATGATTTTGGAATGAGATGTTCGACGAGCAGGTGTCCACATACTTTCGGTCATGTAGTCTATGTAACATTGCGACTCGAGAGAGAAACCAACGGTCGTATTCTATTGCAGCAATACAGTGTGATTGCGTCACGAGTGAAGCAAGACCTATTGTTGGATTTGAAGGAGATACCGATCTGATTGATAGTTAAAATGCCTCGACGTCATTAACCCTCGCACCACCATTAACTATTAACACGTTATCTGCATGAACTGACAAGACCTTGTCATAGAATACCCCGGGGTTACCGGGGTTACAGTAAGCTATTTGCATAGGACCTGAGATGTTCGTATATCATAACAATAGCAAGCACCTACATCAGGCATCAGTCCCTTCACAAGATCATAGACCTGAATAGATTTAACTAATGACTTTTAAATATGAAACACATAAATATTGATCTCTTTAGCCAGCAGTCATGCAAAAAACGAGAAATGCTAAACTTAAACAAAACCCTCGTTCATAAAGAAGCGTAGGCCTTTACTTAAAATGATAGGATGTAGAGAGAGAGCAGCACCCTAAATAAGTAATACAATATTCAAATGTTAAAGGCCCTCCTGTGGAATTGTTTCATCATTACTATGTGGAGGCCTGGGCTTCAGATATACAATGCCAGGCTGTGGAGCGTATCTGGGCCTGGCGCCTGGTGGGTGTGAGATCAGGGAGGTTGTGGGGTTCTCAGTCGCCCTGCTGAGCAGGAGGCTCCTCCAGTCCTACCCTGGCTGTTAGCTCGCACAATGTAGGACTAGACCAACGAGTTCCTAGCCTATACAGTTGTATACTTGTTCTAATTAGTCCACTTAGTGTTCTGTCTGGAACACTTTGGGTAATTGAACAGTGTATGTTATCCCCCTGCTGTTCAGTTGACGGTGGTTTTATATAGGCTGTCTGGATTTAAAGTGTGCTCAATATGAGATATCATTTGTATAATGAGGTGTGGATAATTATGTGTGTGTGTGTATGCTTTGTGTGTGTGTGTGTGGTGCATGTATGGCTGGTGTGTGTGTTTGTGTGTGTCYTCTCCCTGCGCTGGGCCTCTGCGGTGAGCGACACTAGAGATGTATTACAATGTGACGGTGTCTCCTCTGTAGCTGCCTCAGGGCTGGAGCTGTGATTTAGATAAATCACATCGTCCACTGCAGGGCTGGTATGAACTACTGCTGTAGATTTATATGGGCCTGGACTGCAACATGATATGAATGATTTGGGCTTAAACTTAGCATGCGATACTTTCAGCAGTTCCACATATGCAGAAAGTGGGGGGAAATGACTTACAACAAACAGTTAATTGGATTATGGGGTTTGAAACAATGGAATGTTAACACATCACTATTTCTGTGGACACAACCATGCTTTGTTGACTCTGGTCAGCTCAGTATTGCTACCAGTGGCGGTCAGTGCCGTTTATGATGAGGGAGGACATTATTTTTTACAACGTAGGTGCACACAGGTCAAGAAAGTTTATCTACGGGGTAATCATTAGTCCAACAGTTGCAAACAAGAGTTTCTATTGGACAAATTCAGGTTGGTTTTTTTGCTTCCGTTTAAAAAACGTTTTCCAACAGAATCGGTGTAATGAGTACACCCCTGATTACGCGTAAACACAGTTCACTTTCATAGCATCCAAGGTGTATTCCTTCTCACCTCTATGCACTCTCCTCCTCTCACATMTTCCCATCATTTGTGGACTTCACTGCACAACACATSAGCTGTACGTGATCAGGCGGGAAAAAAACTTTCCAAGCCAAACCATGTCATAACCGCTACACACAACCTACAACGTAGTCCCCATATTAGCTAAAGTAATGTCCTAGTCAACATAGCTAATAAAACTAATGCGTTAGTAAACCTGCTACAAATATGCAGTAACGTTACAGTGTATAGTCACTGTAAGCAGTTTAGCAGTTACACCGGCGAGCCCCGGTGGCAATAAATTCAACAAACCAAAAACTTACCTTGACTTGGAAGAGTTCCAGTGTTGTGTTGGATAGTCATAGTCAGCTAGCTGACATAGCATCCCTCTGTTTGAGCCGGGTGTTTGAGTAGGCTAAACTAGCCAACTGCATTTGCTAGCTAAGTAAGTAAAACTGAAAGTGAAAAAGAAATTATGAAAACTCTCTCTCTCTTGTTTCTCCTTCATTTTTGAATAAATTAATTTGTTCAAAATTGTTCAACTATTGTCTCTCTCTCTCTCTCTCTCTCTCTCTCTCTCTCTCTCTCTCTCTCTCTCTCTCTCTCTCTTTGAGTCAACTAGTCACCACATGTTATACACTGCAGTGCTAGCTAGCTGTAGCTTATGCTTTCAGTACTAGATTCATTCTCTGATCCTTTGATTGGGTGGACAACATGTCAGTTCATTCTGCAAGAGCTCTGATAGGCTTCCTCCGGAAGTTGTCATAATTACTGTGTCTATGGAAGGTGTATTGAAGTCAGTGTACCCAGAGGAGGACGGAAGCTAGCTACACCATGGTGCTATCCTACAGAGTGCTGTTGAGGTTACTGTAGACCRTCATTGCAAAACAGAGTGTTTTAATCAATTATCTGTTGACATGGGAATATATTTCGTATAGTTGTATCTAAWAAGTAACTTTTTAAATGTTTTAAAAATGTTATTTGTATTAAATTCACTGAGGAGGATGGTCCTCCCTTTCCTCCTCTGAMGAGCCTCCACTGATTGCTACCTACTAGGAAAGCTGGCCAACCTGTAGCATCATTTGCCGATCGTTAAAACATCTACTAATTGTTGTGTTTAAAACTACAGCTGACAGGTACAACTGTAGAAACAGTACTGCCGTAATGACATTATAAATAGTCTTGCTTGCCTGACTCATWGCGWTCCACTGTGGGAAGAAACTACATYATTCTCCTCTTAAAAATGTACCTTCTGGGCTGACAACACTTTACCAATCAACCAAACAAGTAATCTCTGCAGAGTTGTTCCTGACAGCTCTAAACAAACAGATGGGAAATGGGAATYAGACAGCGATTATAGAGTCGTTAGAACTGAAYTCACAGAGCAACAGAGCCAGAAGCTACAGTGTTAGGATATTAATGGGAGTGTTGCACTCACTGGCAGCCTCTGTCAGTGACTTGATCTGATCTTATAGCCCTGGGCAGTTTAGTAGACTTGACACAATCCTCCTCATAGATAATAATGGGCAGACTGAGACACTGTGTTGTTTTTTTCCCCCTAGTCTGGGATACTCGGGATGGGAGCAACAACATGGGAGCAACAACATCTAAAGAAACTGAACGTCTTGCCTCTGTTCAGGCCACAACTTATCCACTTTGTTTTAATGATCATATTGATAAAGGTAAAAAATMATTCTCTCTGGGAATAATGCGTGTTAAAATTAGATCATATTCTCTCTGAATTGTCATTCGTTGGAAAGTACCTAACTATGCTGTAGCTGTGGTTATATCTTACAACAGGTCTSGAGTGAAAAACTACTCAGAGAAAGTTTTGGGAGGTTTCTAGAACAGACGTGATTTGTCATAGTGCCATGAAAGCCAGGACAGCTTGTGTCAACGCACACACTCCATGTGGGAYTCCAAGCTCCTGCATAGCTACCCGGCACAGCAAGGAGGTTAGTATCCCCARCCCCACTGTTCTCTGTCTCTAGCTGAGCCACTGCTTTGAGCCCAGGACTGCTCCTGTCCTCCCATTTGACAGTGATTAAAAATCTCTCCTCCATACAGTAGAAGAATCCCAGAAGAAGAGACTTTATGCTTCTCTTCCTCACTTCCTCCCACTGCCGCTGCTTCCTCCCCACTTTATGACAGCTGTGACAAAATAACCAGCCCTCTCATTATGTTATATGCAAACAATGATAAAGGGGACTGTATGGCGATGTCATGTTAGACAATCAAGCAGGGGACCTCTGACACGCAGCCACCAGCGTATAATAAAGTGGGCCTGACTGSCGCGTCTCCTCGACAAATGACACCACACTTAATTTGCTGTGCAATGTTCCTGTAATTAGAGTGAATTTGGCACAGGCACGGGGAAAGACAGCTAGATCAAGGTCTTGATGAATTAGGGGTCCACTGTCAAGATCAAATCACATTAATCAAGGTGGCCGTGTGTAGAGACAGATTTTCTTCCCCCTCTACTTCCCTGGTGCTGTGATAAATAGCCCTGCTGAAGCCAGGCAAACAGTATGTATCACCATCAAATCTACTGAATTGAAATGGAAATGAACCTGAACACTATTTCCAGAATTCTATTGACTTTTTTGTGTTTTACTACTATCGTTTTTAAGATAAAGATAAAGTCTTTACTATAGCAAAGTCAAAAACGTTCTGGTTCAATTTCAGTTGTTAAAGAACTGAGATGTTGCTACCAAACCAACCATGGCCACTACTAACCAAGCTAATTATCCAACGGACTGCACAGTAACCTGAAAGTTGAATGAATGTACATGTAACCGTCATAGAACCAATTACTATACTGCATTGGAGACCTCTGTACTGTGTGAGAGCGTAACGATGTTGTTTTCTTGGGACCAAACAGATTTAGGTCCACTATAACACAGTAAGGAACATAGAGGACTGTTGTAGGTAGAGAGGGAAAGGTTGTGTGTGTGTGTGTGTGTGCGTCATGTCATTTGTGATGGATCCAGCACTGTACAGCTAACTAATGGAAAGAGGATGTGTATTGGCTGGCCACAGGCTTGTAGGTTGATACCTGGCAAAAAAAGCAACGCTGTCCCCCATAATCATCAACTGTTATAGGAAATGAGAGATGTAAGGAAAAATGTTAACATTCTGTATTAAATAACATTGGATAGTAATTTGTAAAGATAACAATATTTCACCTGTGATATTAAATCTGGCCAACACTTTTGCTCTCATCCTTTAAAGGGAAGGTTGCCCTTTAAATACTATGCAGTGTTGTCTAAAACAAGGCTATCTAATAGCTAATTTCTACTGTATTAGTGTAAACAGCTTGTGTATACAGTAGAAACCAGCCTGAAGAAGACTTACCCATGCATGGCATGTAGGGTGTGTGGTTCATAGAGGTATCTTCCCTCGTGGTGYCGCATGTCAATCGGGATGGGCGTGTGGAACGTCGGGAATACGTGGTGCGGGGCTGCAGAACAGAGAAGAAGAGGGGCGAGACGGAGAGAAAAATTGTTCAGACTTAAAAATAAGAGCTGGGCTTTTCAAAAGCTACGRTTTCAAAGGCAAAACGGGGCTACAATAAAGCAACATGAATTTCAGTGCAAGCTGAGCAGTTTCGCCTAAAATATTGGCACTGTCACACAAGGGGAGTGGAATAAATAAATAATCAAAGTCATCCTAAGAAATCCTACATCTTGAACATAAAAGATCTCCAACTGGGCTTTTGACAAAGACCTGCAGCTAGTCAGTCTTTGAACTAAGGGGGATGGTGGACTGCATCAAGGAGAACTGGAGTCCCGACGCAAACCGGGCCTGACAGCATTGGGAATCGGCTTCTTCTTCTAGCCCCCTGCAACAACACTACCCATCCAAACAGTAACAGCACAGCCCTCCTCTGACGTCTGAGCAGGCGGTAGACAGTAGACACCTTAGACAGCACTGACTGGGTAGTATGTGTACCCAGCTACTCACTCAGTCACACTCTAGTCTAAAGCATGCTTGTAAACATGACAGAATCAAATTCCCGAAATGCACACAGTATTATTTAGCTGTGAGAGAAATCATTATTCAGGGTTATACAGGATTACAGGCTCAGAGTCAGAGCCCAATGAAACACACATTAAATCAATTGTAGTTTAATTTACTTAAGATATATTAGTACATTTACATAATATGTCTTAGTAAATGCTTAGTAAATTGAAGCCCCTTTCTCAGCAAGGCTGTTGGAAGAGACCTACTTTTTGTGTAAGACACACAGATCATTTTAAGGTACTTMTCAATGTCATGTTACTGTATTAGGGTTAGCATGAAACGGGAATGCTTTAAAAACAGCTTTACAGTCTCTTAACCAAAACCAGACCCAGGGACAGAGGAATTGTATTATTTATGTTCGGAAACACAAGAGAGCACAGCTGGCTACGCATGGAAAATGGAAAAAAGCAAGAAAAGAAATTGAGGTTTTATGAGGGTCAGGTCATTTTTTATAAAACATTGATGTTCAAGGCATTTCAAGACAAATTTGAGGGCCCCCAAGCAGACAGTCAAGGAGAAGGCCGGTCTCCAACCCGGGAACTCCCCCCTGCTAAGGCACCGGTCAGTCTTGGATCCAAACCAACAGGAGGCATCCCTCRGCAGGCSGCARCCCYCAGCAGCTGGTCCTAATTTATGTTTTACAAGAAACTCCCTYGCTGAGATTCTCCATCCAGAACCTGTTGAAGTGAACGCTATGCCGCGTCAACTGTAACAGCATTGCTGTGCTCCACAGCAGAGGTTTCTAAAGCAACCCTGGATGACTCTGGCCTGAGGGGGGGGATCAAATGGAATCCAGTGAGGAGGTTAGAAGCTAATGTCCCCCCACTATCTCTCTCCTGACCACACCTCTTTAATGGAGAGAGTGCTGGGCAGGCAGGTCACTCCCGYGGAGCTGAACAAGTTCTTTGTATAGAGAGGGCAGAGTTTGTATAAGTTAAGGACACAGAGGTCAGAGGGCAATGTGGGCGGAGAGGAGCCGGGCCAATCCTCTTATACTAGCATTCACAGAGGAGACCTCTGGTAATCTGGGCTGAAATAGGAGCTGTTCTGTCCACCCACCACCACAGAGTGGTTTCTGTAGTGGCCACAACTGTTGGCCTGTTTGAAGGGCTTAGTTGTAGTGGAGCTTCCCATTCTGGGAAGACTTGGAGCTCTTTCTAAACATCCCTGTATGAAAGCCAGCGAGAGGGGACCTGCTTTACATCACAAACAGCAGTAAAGTACCTCGGACAAACAAACTGTGAGAAGTCAAACCACTACGCAGCACTAGTAAGGTCACGGGATATGTGTCARGAGGACCGTTTCCTTGTTTGCAAATACAGAAGTTATAGAGTTGCACATTTCACTTGACAGGTCATGGATACTGGGCAGCGTCCCCTCGAGTCAGAAGAGACTGTTTATAAAGTGCTGAAAGGACAGGGCCGTTGGAACCTCTTTCTATTTTAGCGTTGTTAGAGGGATCAGACTAGGAAGCAGGAGAGGAGCGTTGAGAAGCGTTAGGAGGCAGGAAGCGCTGGCTATTTCTGGCTCACAACCATCCATCACCGACAGGGCTGTATACAATGAGGAGAAGAAGAGGAGAAGAATGGTGCATCATTCATAAACAGTCCCAGCTTCGTTATTTAGTTCCCCCTCCTTTCAGTAACATCCCACACCATTGAAAGAGAATACCCAGATTGTCAGACTGAGATCCAACCTCATCAAGACGCCACTTCACACCATTAATCAGCTGATATGGTCACAGCTAATATACACTCTTATATACACGCCGTAAAAAAAGTCACTAGTTTTCAGTTGTTATTTTCAGAGCTCAACAAAATGTTTTTCCCTTTTTTGTTTGAGATGAACTAGGACCTTGTTTAAATTTGCAGATCTAATGGGCCTTTGGAGTAATTCCCCATTCAGCTGGTACCTACACCCTTCACTGAGGTGTAATCCCATCCGCCCCCTGGAAAGTGTTCCAGTGGGGTAATATGAATGTTAGCAGAGCAGCACTCTGACAGCCGCGGCAGCGCCATATTTAATGAATTGTATTTTAATTATGTCCCTCATTCACCTGGTACACAATCTTCCTTGGCTTTTCTCGACAGCCTCCTTTAGATCACGGGCTCAGTCGTAAAGATAATACAATTCTGGTTTAAGGTAATTACTTAATCAGGACAAACCTGTGTGTTAAGCAGTGCTATTAGGCGGTGCGGTGATAAATCAGAGCTGTAGCGACGGTGTGATGCTGCTGGGTGATTACATCCACCGTGTAATCAGTCTCTGGGAGACCCTCGCAGTCGTTAAGTACCTAAATTACACAAACAGCATGCTAACAACACGGCGCTTGTCGCGGGGCCGTGGTGGAGGACAGAGGCCCATCAGGATGTTTGTTAATGCCAGCCAGGTAGCCACCAGCACAACGCAGCATGCTCACCTTCTGCACAGTGATGCACGGAGGTTATTGGTAGGTGGCTCAGGACCCAGCTGACAAATTCTGATAACTTCCCCCTCCTCTCCCTGTCCCGCAGCTCATGGTGGGGTACCGTAAATATTACACTGAAGTTAACTATTAAAATTGACCAATAACAGGAAGGACATGGTGGAGCTTTTGGTGTAATTCCTTATAATCACATTTGTATTTTCAAAGCTTTTAAATTGAGAGGCTACTGAGAGAAAGCCAATCTGAAAATCTAAACCTGCTTGTTCCCCTGTCATCTCCCAGAGTGCCGTGCAGCATGAGGCCCTGTGTGTAGCAGCAGTTGGCATGGGGTTTTGTAGTTAGGACCCCAGGCAGATTGTACTGGAGGAATTTCCTGTCTGAGTGAGGCTAATTTCCCCCATCATTCTGCTAGTAAGACAGAAAAGCTTTTAATTTCACTGCTGAGGTCTCTCCTCCCAGGATATCCATTAATCCCAGTGAGCCCATTAAGCCATCCAGATCTGGGATCAGTTTGGACCTGAAACAAGAGGGATTTATTTTTGCCTGGATAACAGAAAAGCAATAGGACTGTCAACACCTGATGTAAGTATACGCTGACTTAAAGACAGACACAGAAAGGATTCCACTTCGTATAATTGTGGGAATGTCCCTGAGTGGATGGATCTCTGTGTGAAATAGCATGAAGAGTTGGAATATATATATWTTTTTTAATCCACCATCAAATGTGTTTAGTCCTCCAGGCCAGTCCAGTTCAGGCAATGCAATGTACAGTACGGTCCCATTAGAACCCAGTGTTTCTGCATGTGTGCGTGTGTGTGTTCTGTGTGTGTGTGTATGTGTGGAGGGGTGTGTGTGTGACTATGAGAAAGTGAGAGGGCCTGCTGCGGTGCTCCACCAGATGTAAAAACAAATGTTATCACCCAAAGACTAATAGATGTGAGAGCCTAAGCACCGGGACATTCCAACACTGCTTCCCCCATGGGGGGATTGGGCCCAGTCAGTGAATCAGGTGAACGCATGCAGCCTCCTGAACTCTCCAGAGCGCTCGCCTTTTGTTCTCCCCCGCTGCGTGTGAACAATGGACCTGTCTGGGTGATAGAATAAACCCTGCTCAGGGTTGGTCAATCCCCCCACTGGTCCACTGAGCTGACTGGCTCAGGACGCCCATGCTGCCTCTTCAGCCTGCCTCGGGGCTCTCTCAGGGCTACGCTACAGACAACGTCCACCCGAGTGGTGAAGCCTTTTGTTGACATGTGAGAAATGTAATAGCAGGTATCCGTAAGGGATGGAATTAGTGGCTAACACTGTATGTACGCTTGTGGAATTAAAATAGCAGCTTGCGGTCATTTTCATGTGTGATTGATTCTAGCGGACTTACATAAAGTAATCTGAGTCTTATGTTTAAAAACAGGGGCCCAGGCCAGATAAAAACATTACAGATGGGTTTTGTCATAACTATGAACAACTGCCAACGTGAGTGAGTGCTGTTTCCATTGTGAAAGATAAATATCCTCCGTTCTCACAATAGTCACTTTTCCGGAATAGGTCAGTGAGTGTTGAGTGTGGTCACACCATGGTGTGGTGTTGGGAGCCTCTTCGCTCTGCCATGTTTAGGTGACCTAGTTCTGGCTACTCTTTGTCTCCTGTCCCACCTCGACCCCTCGACCCCTCGCTCCCCTATTATCCCCTCCCATAATTCACCCCCAACCATTATTAATGGTGCATTAACTTGGCCGGCACATTGAATGAGCCTGTTTGGTTTGCACCCACTCAACCACCCTGTGCAGTCACACAAAGAGGGCTATTATTCTGGTGTCAAAACATCACTATGGTGGAAAACGCCTGTCCCACACACAGGGGAGAAAGACACACAGAGGCCGGTCAGATAGATCCACTGCTACAGACTACGGAGAAGACAGACAGTGATCTGCTGAGGGGATGGGAGTTAGTTACAGCAGCAACGCTCCTCTGTTTTTCCAGGTTGTGTTTAAAACAGCTGTGGAGCATTATTGTTGTGCCGCCTGCCTGCCTGCCTGCCTGTCTGCTGGAGTTTTGAATGTCAGGTGTACTTTGTTTTATGAGGTTTTAGATCAATTAAACAGAACCCCGGGCATGTTTCCATGACGAACACTTCAGAGGGGGAATATGACTCAGGCATGAGTCACTCACACAACAGCTTTAAAGGCCCACTCTGTGGTAAAATGCCACTAGAAGCCCAAGCCCTGCAGTACAAAGCGTTACTGAACACTACAGCAACTCTATGCGCTGTGGCTGTAGGACTAAATCGTGTTTTCAATTGAAAAGCAATGACTTAATATGATCAATCAGTCAAGTTACCACCCTTATTCTAGAACACAATCACATTTCTTAAGCCATATGTTTTTCACCAGAGCTTGCATTTTTTTTGCTCGTCTCTAAAACTAAATAAAGCTCAGACACCAGAGAGAGGAAAGGTAAAAACAAACATGGGCCATCTTGAGACAAAGCATATACCCTCAAATAACCACTCCTCTTAAATCACAATACTCTGTGGCATTGTGTAGACCTGCTGGAGTGGGGCCATTTCCTGTGTCGTGGGGACGGGCCTGTCCATCATGTTGTCAGACTACAAAGTGAGAAGAATGGCCTTGGAATGCTGACTCACACAGGTTCTGTCCCTGCACTGTGCTCTGTGGGGCCCCGGCCAGGTCCCAGAGGCCCCTAGTGTGCATGGCAGGTACAGATAACGATCTGTGGCCCTGACCCCTCTGACTCTCTGCTCCCTGCGTTCCCAGGTCACCCTATAACGCGACTCCCGCTGGTACCCCCAGGGCGGGGCTCGTGACGCCCAAAGACTTTTAATACGATCCAGATATCAGCTGGTTGTCCCTCCTAGATCTCCGCTCGGTGCTCTCCTCTGCTCTCCTCTCGGCAGAAGAACATCACACAAGTTTACAATTAGAAGGTACGAACGTAAGTGAACATAGGATGGAAACGTTCCAAGTTCGTAACAACTACCTTGATAAGGAACAGGAGAATAAAGAGAGTTAATGCCCTCATGGAACGTTTCCAAACATAAAGGGCAGAGTAAAAGAGAACAAACACACACTGTTAATGAGAAACAAAACTCTGTTAAAAAACATAAAGACCCAAAACTCGCTATTTATATGGCACTAAAAAAGAGGCTCGCCTGCACCACACGTCAGCTGTTGTTATCACAACAGTTAATGAGGAACGTCTGTTGTTTTTATTAAAGATGACCAAACATTTTCTACTAAAGGATTTTTTCCCGAACATATGAAAATCGCCACAAAAGAGTTTGCATGAACAGAAAAAAAACACTTAATACAGCCTTGCTGTAAGGGGTGCGTACTGGGATGTAAGGAGTGCGTACTGGGATGTAAGGGGTGCGTACTGGGATGTAAGGAGTGCGTACTGGGATGTAAGGGGTGCGGTACTGGGAATGTAAGGAGTGCGTACTGGGATTAAGGAGTGCGTACTGGGATGTAAGGAGTGCGTACTGGGATGTAAGGGGTGCGTACTGGATGTAAGGAGTGCGTACTGGGATGTAAGGAGTGCGTACTGGATGTAATGGGGTGCGTACTGGGATGTAAGGAGTGCGTACTGGGATGTAAGGAGTGCGTACTGGGAGTAAGGAGTGCGTACTGGGATGTAAGGAGTGCGTACTGGGATGTAAGGAGTGCGTACTGGGATGTAAGGAGTTAGGGTGGATGTAAGGAGTGCGTACTGGGATGTAAGGAGTGCGTACTGGGATGTAAGGAGTGCGTACTGGCGGCAGAGAAGTCAGACGCAGGAGAGCAAAAACGGTGTTTCCAAACGGCACAATTTAATAACTAAAAAACCCCACCGGAAAACAGAACAATCAAATAATGGGTACATAACCCGACGCACACCAGGACAGACGTGCACAAGCACTTKCAATAAACAATCACCGACAAGGACATGAGGGGGAACAGAGGGTAAAATACACAACATGTAATTGATGAGATTGGAACCAGGTGTGATGGAAGACAAGACAAAACCAATGGAAAATGAAAAGTAGATCAGCGATGGCTAGAAGGTCGGCGACTTCGACCGCCGAACGCTGCCCGAACAAGGAGAGGGACCGACTTCGGCGGAAGTCGTGACACTTGCTTTTTATGGAGAGATGACGGCAGGAGCCTGTAGCCTCACTAGCCTGTGAATCCCAGACCAGTGTTTCTGACTAGGACCAAATATCACTCCCCTGACCCTGCTCCTCCACTGCTTTTCTTTCATCCCCCTTTCTTTCGACGTTGCGACGGGAGCCTGCTCCATTTTTGCTCCAGCTCTGCCTGTGTCGTGCTCACTGCTGTCGCTCTCACTTCAGCACTAAGCAGCAGGCCAGGCCACACATCGAAACAGCCAACAGGGCTCAGCCAGGAGGATACCTCCACTCTAGTCTCAGAACCCTGGCCAAGAACTTCCGTCACATCCTTTGACATGTTCTGTAGTCTGGCTGCAGTAGCAGCTGCTTGTCTCTGTGTGTCAGTAGGCTACATCCCGCCTAGCTTTCCTTTGGTCATGCACACTAGACTATTCAAAACCTCTTTAACATTCTGGCAAATATTGTTGAACAAGCCCTGTGCACACTTGCAACAATATGGGCCTGGATGAGGCTGGGGCCAGTCCTTTATTAAGACTGCTGCAGTGACTTGACTCCACCACCCTTTCCAGCCGTCCCTCTCTCCCTCTCTCTCTCTCTCTCCCTCTCTTACACATCCCCAATAGGACACCCCTGACCCCCGTAATTCAGGGGCTGAATACCAATGGCAGGGGCACACAAACCAGGCAAACAGAGCAGTGTGTAATGATAGTGCTTAGTCTGGGAAAGTGGCTGGCCACACAAAGAGAGAAGAGTACACAGTCAAACACGGAACTCAAACCTCTCATCTAAGCGAGTATAAGATTAACAGAGATCTCGACAACTCACAATCAGATGGGGGATATTTTAACAAGAAATTCAAACAATGGAAAAATCATTTTTTATTAAGCAATCAACTAAAGCAGCGGTAGGCAGTTAGGTTCCAACTACGCATCACACCTGCCCAACTGAGCTAATTGATCAGTTCAGTGATTGCCTAAATTCAACACACCTGGTCTTCCCGGTCGGTTAAATGAAAAACACGAAGTGCCGCAGGGTTGCCCAGCCCTGATCTAAAGGTTAGTGCTTTGAGATCACAAAGCAAACAACACAGTGATGAGGAGTTCAGAATCCCCACTGTATTAATGGCCATCCATTGCCCATGAGACAAGCTATACAGTGTGATAGACTGTATCATTGTGTGGTATCATTCAAGTGAGGCATTGTTGAAAACCTCTTCATTCAGTAATTATAATTAGAACATGTATCCATGACTTGTGAAATTCCTTAATTAGAAAAGGATAAATGAACAACGTGATTCGTGACCTTATTCTAGTCTGGGCCTGCTTAGCTAGCTAATTAGTGTGTACACGCTCAAGCATCGGGTGGAAGACAAAGCATGTTACTCCAACAATTACTCTACAGAAGGACCATTGGCCTACTGAGAGCATCAGAGACAGTAATAACAAACACTATACTCATTTCATCCATTTGTCGTATATACCTTAATTAACATACATACTGTACAGAAAGAACATTGACGACATGTATAATCCAATATTCAAATAAAAGCCATTCAGAATTTTGCTACTCAGGCTCTAACCTTCTACTGCAGTGGGCTAAATCAGGGTCACACAGAGGGATTCTTGGTAGTCTTAAACAAATATACTTTGAAACAAAAGTTTACACCTCACACACGTGGTTATAGGCTTAATTAAAGAAGACACCTGTACCATGTCAGATATAGAGTTYAAATGTGTTACATTTTGAGTTTGCATCCCAATATTACACTTTATATACATCACAGAAGGCTGAAATATAACAAAATGGTTTGATATTGAAACCCCGGATTTTCATTGTTTATTAATTATGAATAACATTCCACCCATGAGGCCACTAGAGGGCGCTTTTGGTCATTGACTGCAGTAAAGGGCTACAATGGAGAAACCTCATCCAAGTTTTCCAAATATCACTACAATCTTGAGCTGCACTCTCAAAAGAAAGAACAGAACGGTGAAGGTTTTTACCGACTGAGACCCTGTTTGTGAGTTGTCCTCAGACTCAGTTACTCTCAATCTTACCAATCTTACCAATCTTACCACTTTCTCATAATTACATAGAGTAGAGCTCAGTGATTCCAGTATAATTTGAGAGAGGAAGGGAGGAATCCCCTTGATTGTGATATGAGGGGAGAAAGCATGGGTCCTGCTGGTTAGAGAGCGAGGCTCACTAAACCCTGCTTGCTGCATCACACCAGTGTGTGTGTGTGTGTGTGTGTGTGTGTGTGTAGTGTGTGTGTGTGGTGTGTGTGGTGTGTGGTGTGTGTGTGTTTGTGTGTGTGTGTGTGTGTGTGTGTGTGTGTGTGTGTGTGTGTGTGTGTGTGTGTGCATGACTATGAGGCCACAGCCAAAGCAGAGAGAATTCTGCTGTGCAGGACTATCAGTTCTCCTCTGGTTACACCCCAGACGCTGGGTCGGCTCTGTACAACTACAACCTCCAACCACTACAAGGTAATAGAGCTGACAGGTTGTCAGATATGATTGAGTTTTGCCTTCAATGAGAAATGTGTCATTACACCCACAGCTCAGAGACGAGTTTTTCCAAAATGTGTTCCCACTGTGTTTTTAGTTGAATTCCAACCACATGGGGTAGAGATAATATTTCAATGAAAAAGCTAGCGTATCAAGTAAGTTAAATCATACAGATTTTGTTGGTTATTTTGTTAAATATCAGTATTTGATCTTGAACTCAAGCCAATGTAGAAAAGGTCCATCCATCCCTGCCTTGTTTTTACCACACTGTTCAGTGAAATCTGCAGGACTGCTAGCCAAGTCATTAGCTAGTGAAAACAGATCAATCTCTCACTATTTAGTCTCCTTTCACCTTCTGACTTTCTACATCCTCCACTTCACCGCGATCAATGGAAACCCTGTGTACGACCCAAATGGCACCCTACTATCCTATGGGCCCTGGTCAAAAGTAGTGCACTAAATAGGGAAAAGGCTGCCTTTTGGGACGCAGCCCCTCTGCCTCGGTTTGCCCTCCCTGCCACTTCACTCAAGGGCCACTGGGTATTTTGATTTTCTCCATGCCTGTTCTGTTCTCATTGGAATCTCCTTCCCCTTCCCTTCTCGTCCCAGGCCTTTTTTTAGGCAGGCAGACTGACTGATGATGGGGGATCAGGAGGAGTGGCAGTGACGGGAGGAGGAGAGGAGAGGGAGAGAGGGAGAGAGGGAGAGAGAGAACCCCCCATTTGGGGGAAGTACAAAGGGTCTCATTGAGAGGCAGGTCTTTCGTCAACCCTGAGGGGAAGAGACGTTCATTACCGGAGGGGAATACGGTCACCTTCGTTGGGCCTAGATTTGTCAGTTCCACTGAAGGTTTGTGGGACTTCCCAGCTCTACTGGGGTCTAGCTGGAATTTTGGAGGCTGACTGACTTGAAGTTCCAAAWATTGCAAGGGTGTACTTGTTCTGTGTTTTATGGACTATAGCTCGATTGATTAACTAAACTATTTGATGATTGCTTTCACATTATCAGTGTACATTATACATGTATGTACTTACTCGAGGGGTGTGAGAGCGTTGAATTTAATGCTCAAGAAATGTCTAATAAATATGCATTTGGATTTGGTCTGGATTCACACTTCAACTAAGAGCCTTTAATTGGCGTCTTTTTAATTCTCTCTGGTTCTCTCAGAGAGAGAATAAGGCTTGCTAATAGGGGCCCGTTGACTTCACTGTGTTTATGAGGGGAAATACGGCTCAATCAGGGAGTGAAACCACCTGCACTTGTTTAATAGTCATTAATTGTTGGCCATGGGCCACTGGTGATGTGTGGACTGGTGATGTGTGGACTGTGTTATAGGTTATACAGTAAAACAAAAAAAAAACAGAAGTGGAACACCTAAGGTTTATTTTAAAACCATAAATGTGCTGTAAGAACCTGGTATTTTTGTAATGATTCATAATTAGCAGACAAATACACTGCTGTGGTGTTTTATCCTCCATTTGAGCTTTGATTTGTGTATTAAACTCTTGACAGTTTTAATGAGATGTTATTGCTTAATCTCCAGCTGTTTGTCTCCGTAGTTACAAGGCAATTAGTCCGCCTCCTCTTATTCCAAATCCCTTTAAGCAGTGTGATAATAGGTCAACTTTATTGCACTACTACTAAAGCAGTTAAATATTGCAACTGAAATACAAAAGGGGACAAATTTTTACTATTTTGTATAAAAAAGGWCCCCCACATTTCTTTGCTACAATATTTATTTTCCGATGAATGGTAATGCCTCAAAATCAGATKAAAAATGAGTTTGAGGGAACTGAGGTGGCTAGGAGTTGATGATAAATGTCCCAAAAAACTCTGAGAAAAATGACCTTATATATATAATGAAATATCAAATATCCCACCTCATAGCTCATATTTTCCCTTTTGATAACATTACAAAGACAAATCGCCTCATAGAAGCTGCATTTTCCCCACTGTATGGGGGTGAATACGCACGGGAAACGCTGGTGTTACCACTAACCAGTCTTAAATCCAAACAAAAATCACATGTCATTATGATGGACAAATGAAGCAGGAGGCTTGAATAGATGTGAGAGGGTCTCATTGTTGATCCAAACGGAACCCCCTCCGACTCGCCACCCTGCTCCACACCCACCCATCCAGTCTCCTGTGTCTCTCTCTGCCTCTCTGCTTCAGCCCACAGATTTCTCATGTCCTGCCCCCCTCCCTTCCTCCTCGCCCCATCCAGTCTCCTGTGTCTCTCTCTGCCTCTCTGCTTCAGCCCACAGATTTCTCATGTCCTGCCCCCCTCCCTTCCTTCCATTTCCCTCCTCCTACTCTCTCTTTTGTCAGATGGAGTTAGGAACGGGCCCATGCTGGGATGGGAAATATTTCCACATCAACTCTTCGGGCCTTTATTATCATTGCTTAAATGAAGTAGCATTTCTTATTTGTTCATTATACTTTTAGAAAAATAATTGGGGGGGATGTAATCAACGACTTGGGTCAGGCCACAAGCTATTCAAAGTACCTAGTTATCAAGTGAATTTAAACTATTTCAGGTCTGGTTAACAAAATGTAGGGACCCCGAATTACTTGCATTAATGTGATAAATATTTCTATATYTGTTTAGTCATGAAGGACTTCCTCCCCTCACTGTACTGTATAAGCCTCAATGTTTGTCGGGGGCCTGAAGGTGCGAACGMATCTACTRCACACTTAGCATTGTCAGACTGATCCCACCAGCACCACCAGGCAGAATGACGTGGGAGGACGGGAGCCTGTTTTTGGGGTTTGGCACAGCCGTGACGGCCCTCGCAGATCCAAGACGCCTGGGAGTCTCCTCTCCTCGTCTCCCCCAGCAGGGTGAGGCTTGCCTGACTGACTAACGGGGGAGGGAGGGTTCACCTGGAGCCCAGCGATAACTGGCTGCCAGCCAGACTTGGCAGGGTAATGTCTACACAACACAACACCATCGAGTGAAGAAAAACAGAGGGAGAGAGAAACACAAAAGCAATATTACACCACAACACAAATACTCTGATGGTGTCTCGCACGGCCCAGTCAGGACTCACCCAAGGCTGTCCTCTTGTCCCCTCCACTCCTCCCTCTCACTCGCTTCTTCTTCTCCTCCCCTTCACCTGTTTATCATCCCCTCATCATGCAAATGAGCACTGTGTGCAGCAGGGCGAGCACCAGCACACGACTAAAGCGCCTGAGACACAGACTCCTGCTGCAGCCACAGTGGTTTGCAATGCTCAATAATTCTTGATGTGTTCTTTTCTGGATGGTTGAGTATCACAGATCAGTACCACATGAGTACATCTGCTGTCCTGTTGCCTGGTGCTCCAGTCCTGACCCTAACAGTTAACTACTGAACAGGCGGAGAGCGAGCTCTGAGAGGCTCTGTCTGGGGAGAGGCTGAGAGAGGTGTAGCCTCAGCTTGTCTCTTCTTTGAGCAACTCACCCAGCCCACTGCAATGAAGATTCCATGTTCCAGATAAACACACAGCGTCATGGTAAAGTGAACCTCAGTTTACCGTATGAGGTTACGAGCTAAACGAACACACACACACACACACACGTGGTGTTTTATATTCTGCAGAGGGCAGATGTGTAAGCTGAGGTCCGTTATGAGCATTTTAGTCAGTCTGGTTTGAGCCAAGATGACCGTCCGCCCTCGCTAGGGTCCCCACGCCTGACCTGTTTACACAAGGAGTGCACCATGCTAGCTGCCTTAGTCCCTCGTCTGTTGCTGTGTGTGTGTGTGTGTGTGTGTGTGTGTGTGTGTGTGTGTGTGTGTGTGTGTGTGTGTGTGTGTGTGTGTGCACCGTCTCCCTTCCCCTGTATCTGTTTATTATGGTTTGGGTAATCCACAGGCCCTGTGGCTACGCTGTCAGACAGTGAGCTAACAGTGGCAGTCGGGCTGGGCTAGATCCCTGACTCAGAGCAGTGGGCTAGAGATCACTGGGGCGCTGGTAGTGGCAGCAGATTCCCATGTTCTGGACTGCAGACCCCACTCCTCTCTGTCTGAGAAGGGTAGCTCACTGGGCCTGTACTGCAGCCTACAAGGGCAATATGGTGACCTGAAGAGGACAATAGAAGGCAACCAACCTGCCCCAAAACTCAGACATGGACACAAACCTCTTCAGAGGCGACGAGGAGTAATTTGAACTTATAAGAACACAACACAACACACGACAGGGAAAGCAGTGCTAAATCAGAACCTGCTGGGAATGGTATGCCGCTTCTTGAAGAAGAAGATGAAGGGAAAAAAGAAGTGGGGGGTTAGACTCTTAATCCCCTGAAGCATCCAAATATCGCTCTCTAAACCTCTCTAAACCTCTCTCAACCTCTCCAAACCTCTCTTCCAACACTTGTAAACCTCCAGGAATGTAGCATGTTGTTTTTGGGTCTCAGTGCATGCCAACTCAGTTTAATGGATTTGAGAGATTTATGTTTCTAGACGTTGTTGCCCAAAGCTCACTATTACATTAGACTTTGAACTTGGAATAGAAGTACACCAATGGGACAAGTATTGTTTGATACCCATGATTACAGGGATTGTTTAGAAGGTCTAGAAATCTGCTCTTGATTCACAGTGATGAACCGGAAAACCWAGCCTTCAGCTAACAATACCTAGATGTATAGTTTACTATAGTCACCTCGCTATAGGGATATTTTAATAACAGGTCCCACCTTTTGAAATAATTCACAGTCTTAGATATTCAATACAGCTGCAGTGGCTATGTTTTTTCCCCCATTAGTTGTTTTGCTTGAGGAAGACAAAAATCACGCAACATAAAATATATCTGATATCTTGAGTATCTGGGCCGTTCGTCTTTAAACTTGAACTCTCTCTAATCACAAGGATATCCCAGCACAACAAGGAGAGAGAGAGAGCGAGAGAGAGAGAGAGAGAGAGAGAGTGAAAGAGAGAGAGAGAGAGAGAGAGAGAGAGAGAGAGAGAGAGAGAGAGAGAGAGAGAGAGAGAGAGAGAGAGAGAGAGAGAGAGAGAGAGAGAGAGAGCGAGAGCGAGAGAGAGAGAGAGAGAGAGAGAGAGAGAGAGAGAGAGAGAGAGAGAGAGAGAGAGAGAGAGAGAGATTTTAAGTATATATTTATCTGGGCAATCAATTGCCCTGCCTATAAATGGACAAAAAAAATAAGAAAAAACTTCTGTTTTCACTTAGTCTACCTAATCTTAATGGCTGCCTCCAAGCTAGCCAGTCCCCCAAGTACAAGTTCAGATAAAAGGGAGAAGGAAGAGGGCATCTTGGAAAGCCATCTAGCTAAATGTTTACAAAAAAGCCACAGAAATGTATTTGTGCGGAAAGAAATCCCATTACCAAGACGATTATTCTGTCCTCAGAACAACAGAGTGTTTCCATGTGGAAAGACTTGTACGCTCTATTGAAAGACTACAGCCACTACTACCTGAAAGCACAGCAGCTACAAATGACCTAACTGTAACGAGAGGAAATCCAGTTAAAAATGTGCAACTGTAATTCATTCCACTGACTTCTTCATCAATACATGCTCATATTAGACACTACTGATACAGTATGCCTTTATGGTTCTTTATTCTCTCTCAAATGCACAGTATATGTTACTGTTTACTGTTAATTGCATTTTATATCCAACTTTTTGGGATACAAAAATGCCACAAGGCTGTTCAGAATGAGKGATCCCAGTCTGTCTGAGTTGTAAGTAAACCTTAGTTCCCAGTGTCAGCGGGCTCGTTTCTCCTCTCGCTTCTCCCAAGCCCTGTGAACCCTCCCTGAGAAGGCCTCATTTAGACAGAGAGAGAGAGAGAGAGAAAGAAAAAAGAAAAGAAAATTCCCTTCTCAGGAAGATTAGTGGCCGTCCTTTTGGACTAGTCGGAAGAGGTGGACTAGGGGATGCAGAGGCTTTTTCTGGCMCATTTTTCTCTGCCAGCGGCCTGACCCCCGAGTGCTCCCTGCCTGTCCCCCAGTAGCTCATGTGCTGCTGCTGCAGAGGGGGCCAGTGGTGGGGGCCGGGGGCTGGGGCCCGTACATCCTCGATCCAGCCTCAGCCCCCATCAATTATTCCCTGCTGTAGCCTGGCAGSCCCCGGCCCTAGAACCAGACATCAAGGAGGTGATAAAGAAAGTGTCCTTATCGCTAACACACCTCTCTTTAAAACACTATTTACACAGCCCAGACCCATCCTCCATCTCCATCCATCTAGCGGAGGACCCAATGACCAGGGTCTGGGATTCCATTCCTCCCATCCAATCAAAATAATGTTACTGTAGCTCTAACCACCTTCATACTGGCTAAGGCATGAGAGGACCTAAGCACTTTAACAGCCAGCAATGTTTAGCCCGGTAAAGATAGCTACGACAGTGCCGTCCGTCATTGATCATTACCTCTGTTTATTACCTCAAGAATAAGATAGGRATAAGMCATCGTCTGTAAGAGGAAACAGGCTCAGAGGAAAATATATCTCATTGTTTTGTCCCTGGTCTCTCCTCTCCCTCTTCGCTCCTCTCCCTCTCTGCTTCTCTCCTCTGGCGCAGTGGGACTCTCTGAGCCTGTTTAGGCTTGGCCTGTGGGGGCTGTGGGACTCTGTTTAGGCATGGCCCCGGGTCCAGGGGGCCAGACTGGGAGGTGCTAAGTACTTGGCATCCTCCCTACGGGCGGCCCGACTCAGCAGAAAGAGCCAGAGCATTGCAGGGGAGAACCAGGGGGCCCAGAGGTGCTCACCGCGCCACATCAATCACACTCTCCAATGACAAACTCACTCTCAACAAGATATACACTACCGTTCAAAAAGGTTAGGGTTTGTCCATTAAAATAACATCAAATTGATCAGCAATACAGTGTAGACTGGCTGCTTCATGAAATAGTACCCGCAAAACACCAATCTCAACATCAACAGTGTAGAGGCGACTCCGGGATGCTGGCCTTCTAGGCAGAGTTGCAAAGAAAAAAAGCCAGTATCTCAGACTGGCCAATACAAAGAAAAGATTAAGATGGGCAAAAGAACACAGACACTGGACAGAGGAACTCTGCCTAGAAGGCCAGCATCCCGGAGACTGGTGTGTTTGCGGGTACTATTTAATGAAGCTGCCAGTTGAGGACTTGTGAGGCGTCTGTTTCTCAAACTAGACACTCTAATGTACTTGTCCTCTTGCTAAGTTGTGCACCGGGGCCTCCCACTCCTCTTTCTATTCTGGTTAGAGCCAGTTTGCGCTGGTTCTGTGAAGGAGTAGTACACAGCGTTGTACGAGATCTTCAGTTTCTTGGCAATTTCTCGCATGGAATAGCCTTCATTTCTCAGAACAAGAATAGACTGACGAGTTTCAGAAGAAATTTGTTTCTGGCCATTTTGAGCCTATAATCGAACCCACAAATGCTGATGCTCCAGATACTCAACTAGTTTAAAGAAGGCCAGTTTTATTGCTTCTTTAATCATCCATCACAACAGTTTTCAGCTGTGCTAACATAATTGCAAAATGGTTTTCTAATGATAAACTTGGATAAGCTAACACAACGTGCCATTGGAACATAGGAGTGATGGTTGCTGATAATGGGTCTCTGTACGCCTATGTAGATATTCCATAAAAAAATCTGCCGTTTTTCAGCTACAATAGTAATTTACAACATTAACAATGTCTACACTGTATTTCTGATCAATTTTGATGTTATTTTAATGGACAAAAAAAAATTTTTTTTTTTACCCCAAACTTTTTAACGGTAGTGTGTGTCACCAGCCCACCAAAGCCAGTGAATCAAATCATTACCAGCAGAATAGCACCAGGCTCCCATGGCCTAGGTTAGAAAACATGGATAGACAGGTGAGAAAGGAATTCAAATAGCTTAATCCTTTGAAAACAACAACTTGCCCTTTCCGCGCTGTCTCACCCTTTACAGACCTTCCAATATTTCACCCACGTTTTTTTAATTCAAAGAACAAAATAATATTCACCAGCACATATCAATAAGGTTGAATAACATTATAAGGCAAATATTCACCTCTTCCGAAAATCTGAGTACAATTTCGACAATGTATGATGTCTATAAATGCCTTCCAAATGATGAAACGGATTTGAAATCATAAAAGTTATGCATGAATCCCCATAAACCTATACACCCGGTCTGCCCGGGCCGGCAGCCTTTATAACCGCTAACCAACAGATGCGGACTGTCACAGGAAATACAGGAGCTCATTTCAATTCATTAAAGGGAACCAAAACCCTGTGCACGGCCCCAGTGGTGAGGTGTAGCTGTGCTGTGTTCCAGGCCCAGCAGTTACCAATGAACACACACAATACAGACACACACACAGAAAGTGAGGCCAGCCATGCTTCAATAAGCAAACGTGGGCTGCAGTCCGGAAGTCACAGGCCAGACTTTTATAGGTCCAGTTAACATCACCTTCCTGGTCCTTCCACCAAAATAAATGACAGACTGAGGGACAGGAGCAGCAACTAAAGCTCTATCCACCCACATACACACACACACACCACCCACCACACACACACACGCGCACACAACACACACACACCACACACACACACACCACACCACACACACACACACACACACACACACACACACACACCACACACACACACACACCACACAACACACACACACACACACACACACACACACACACACACACAACACACCACACACACAACACACACACACACACACACACCACCACACCACACACCACCACCCACACACACACAGGAATATCATCAACAGGACCAGACAGGCTGGTCGGTCGGAGCAGCATGCCCAAGTTGGCACGCTCCTACAAAACTTGAGACATCTGTGGCATTGTGGTTGTGTGACGAAACGGCCAATTTTATTCCTACCCAGCCAAGTGCACCTGTGTAAATGCCATGCCGTTTAATCAGCTTCTTGATGCCTAGCATCTGTCAGGGCTGGATGGATTAATCTTGGCAAATGCAGAACATGCTCACTAGCAGGGATGTAAACAAGTTTTGGTGCACAAAATTGAGCGAAATCAAGCTTTCGTTGCGCATGAAACATTTAATCCGGGATCTTTATTTTTTTCAGCTCATGAAACGATTGGAACCAAGCACTTCACATGTTGCGTTTATGATTTTTTGTTCGTATAGTTCAGTTACCGTTCGACTTTCTTGGGTCCAGGAACGCATCTTCTATACACAATCGTTGATATGCAGAGTTGGGCCAACAGAACTTGGAAGTGGATAGTGAAGAGCGTTGAGGATGATCGTCCGTAACACTCCAGCCTGCCTGGTCTAGCGCATCACTTCTCAACCAACAGAGATTTTGTAATGGTAAATCTAATAATATTTTTGAAACAATGGTTATTTTTGTTCAAGTTCCTCCAAACTCATTGACGGATACCTTAAGTTCTTGTGAATCATTTATTTCTTTTTCGAACTATACACCCTGGACAAAACAATCTTGGTGCAAGGGCTGAATTACACCGACAAGAAACTATGGGTTGGCAATTGATTAATTTTCAGATGGGGAACAACCCCTTGGTCCTCAAGAATTCCAAGACAGATACAGGCAGTTCGGAATGTATTCAACCACACATTCTGCTTATTTACACGCCTTGATTCTAAAATGGATAGTAATTTTTTTTCCACTCATCAATCTGCACACAATACCCGCTAATGAAAAGGAAAACTTATGGCAAATTTATTTCAAATTAAATTACAAGAACTCAAAATCAACATTACATAAGTATTAGACCCTTTACATCCAGTACTTTGTTTGACCACCTTGGAATCCGATTACAGCCTCGAGCATCTTTTGCGGTATGACGCTAAAAGCTTGACAGCACTGCATTTTGGGGGTTTCTTCCCATTCGTTCTCCGCCGATCCTCTCAAGAGCGCGGTTGCCACACAGCTATTTGTCCAGGTCTCTCGAGAGATGGTTCAGAGACTGTCCAGAAGCTACTCCTGTGTTGTCTTCGGCTGGTGTGCTTAGGGTCTGTTTTCTCCTGTTGGAAGGTGAAAACCTCATCGCCCGCAGTGTATAAGGTCCTGAGCGCTCTGGAGCAGGTTTTCATCAAGGATCTCCTCTGTACTTTGCTCCTTTCATCTTTCTCTCGATCCCTGACTAGTTCTCCCAGTTTCGCTGCCTGCTGACAACACATCAAGGCCACAGCATGATTGCCTGCAACCACGCTTCGACCGAAGGGATGGCTGCCAGTTCACGTGTATCCAGACGTGACACTTGGAAATTCGCCCAGAATTTAATTAAATCTTGGTTTTCCATCAGACCAGAAGAATCTTGTTGCTCTTGCGTCAGAGTCCGTTTAAGGGTGTCTTTTTGGCAACTCCAAGCAGGCCTGCCATGTGGACTTTTACTGACAGGAGCAGCTTAACCGTCTGGCCACTACCATCCAAAGGCCTGATTGTGGTGGAGTGGTGCAGAGATGGTTGTCTTTCTAGAAAGGGTTCTCCCATAACTCCACAGGAGGAACTCTGGGAGCTCTGTCGAGGTGACCATCGGGCCTCTTGGTCAACCTCCCTGACAGGCAAGGCCTTCTCCCCCCGATTTCCTCAGTTTGGCCGGGCTATGAAGAGTTCATTGTGGTGCAAACTTCTTCCCTTTTAAAAACGATACAGGCCACTGTGTCTTCTGGAGACCTTCCATGCTTGCAGGACATTGTTGGTACCCTCACCGCAGGTTCGGTGCCTCGGAACCCAATCCTGTCTTAGAGCTCCTATGGACAATTCCTGGTTGACTCATTGCTTGTGGTTCTATATACTCTGACATGCAACTGTCAACTATGGGACCTTATATCAGAATCAGGTCTTGTGGCCTTGTCCCAAATCATGTCGCCCAATCAATAGAAATATTACCACAGGTTGGACTCCAATCACAGTTGCTAGAGAACCCATGCTCAAGGATGATAAATGTAAACAGGATGCAACCTGAAGCTCCAATTTGAAGTTTTATAGCAAGAACCCTGGTGGGTCTGAATACTTATGTAAATAAGATATTAATTTTTTATTTTATTGATACATGTTGCAGATAATTGTCTAAAAAACCTGTTGGTTCAACTGTCATTATGGGTATTGTGCTGCTTATTTGTTTAGGTACACTTAGAACAAGGCTGTAACGTAACAAAAGATGTGCGAACAGGGTCAACGGGGTCTTCTCCATCAGTCGCGAATCTGACACCTGTCAATTAACCAACACTTTTGTGAACTACTGAAATATCCATTAATTTCGATGTCCTTTAACTTACTCCATATATAGATGACAAACTGTCGGAACACAAACAAGAAAGGAGCTTGAGTCGCTCTTCCTTACTGGAAGCAGGAGCCTCGGGGGGCGAATGACATGGAGCCCGTCCGTTTAAAACAATGGAGGGCCCTCACCCTGGTCACTGTTGTGAGGACGTAAAAATATTGAGGAAATGGTATTGCTCTTTAGTAGAATACCGAAAGGACCGTGCCGTACATTATTCATCACGATGCAGGACAGGATTCTCAAAAGGAAGATATATTGGAGGCACAACATTAGACACTAC